>NC_134356.1:39458321-39470821 GCF_048569485.1 Anomaloglossus baeobatrachus | reverse complement strand
TACAAAAGCAGTACAAAACCATCCTCAGGAGGAAGAAGCAGAGCTACATCTCTACCAAACTTAGCCAACTCCAAGACGCCCTCCAAGACAACTCCTTCTGGGAAATATGGAACCACATGGACACAAAGAGCAAGAAAAAGAATGACACCCATATCCAAAATGGCAACATCTGGCTCCAGTACTTCAGAGACCTCTACAAAGACATCCCAAAAGAAGGACTAAGCCAAGAGCAGGAAAACATAACATCAAAACTAAAGGCAATGGAAGAGAAAATCAAAAACTTCCAAAACCCACTGGACACACCAATTACATTACAGGAAGTTGCAGAGAAAATCACTTCCATAAAGTGTAAAAAATCTAGTGGTCTGGATGGAATCCCCCCAGAGATGTTGAAGTACAGCCCACCAGAAATTCAAGCTGCAATGGTTAAACTGTTCAACATTGTGCTGAGTGCTGGTTACTTCCCTCGTACCTGGAACCAAGGACTCATTACACCGATCCACAAGAGTGGGGACAGGTATGACCCTGCCAACTACAGAGGCATATGTGTCAGCAGTAACTTGGGAAAACTGTTCAACAGCATCCTAAACAAAAGGATCATCAGTTTCCTTACCGAGCACAATGTCTTGAGCAAAAGCCAAGCAGGGTTCGTGCCAAACCACCGCACCACGGACCACATCTACACCCTGCACAGTCTCATTCAGAGCCACGTCCACAATACAAAGCATGGGAAGATATACGCCTGCTTTGTAGACTTTAAAAAGGCCTTTGACTCAGTGTGGCACCCGGGCTTGTTCTTAAAAATGCTGGAAAGCGGAATAGGAGGAAAGACCTATGATGTCATCAAAAGCTCCTACACCGAGAACCTCTGCAGCGTGAGTGTGAACGGTAGAAGAACGGCTTATTTCCAGCAGAGCCGAGGAGTCAGACAGGGCTGCAGCCTAAGTCCAACGCTCTTCAATATTTACATCAATGAGCTGGCTACTGCTCTAGAATCTTCACCTGCTCCAGGTCTCACACTCCATGATGCCCAGGTGAAATTCTTGCTCTATGCAGATGACCTACTGCTGGTGTCACCAACCGAGAAAGGTCTCCAAGACAACCTACAAATCTTGGAGAAATTCAGCTCCACATGGGCACTACCGATCAATCTAAAGAAAACCAACATCATGGTGTTCCAGAAGAGAAAAAGAAGATTTGACCAGCATCCTTCATTTGTCCTAAACGGCTACACTCTAACAGGAACAGACAAATACACCTACTTGGGCCTGGAAATTCACCAGTCAGGGAGCTTCAAACAAGCCATAGAGACCCTGAAAAACAAGGCCTGCAAAACCTTTTATGCCATCCGAAGGACATTGTATCATCTGAAGCCACCAGTGAGGGTCTGGCTAAAAATCTTCGATTCCATCATTGCCCCAATCCTCCTGTACGGCAGCGAAGTCTGGGGCCCTCACACTTACCCAGATTGGTCAAGGTGGGATTCCAGCCCAACAGAAATATTCCACCTGGAATTCTGTAAGCACCTTCTCCAGGTCCATCGAAGCACCTCCAAAAGTGCCTGTCGAGCTGAGCTGGGCAGATTCCCTCTACACCTAGCAGCTCTGAAGAGGTCACTATCATTTCAGGCTCACCTACAGAGTAGCAATCCAAACTCCCATCACCACAAAGCTCTGATATATATACGTGGGCCAGATGAACCAGGACCCCGGGCACAGCCCTCCCAAACCCAACTGGACAAAATAACCAATCACAGCAGCCTGACAAGAACCAGAATCAGGAAGATGGTAGACGAGGGCCAGGAGAGGTATGTCAGTGACTGGAGGACCGACATCAACACCTCACAGAAACTGACCACGTACCAGAGACTACAGAGAGACTACAGACTGGCCCCGTATCTGGAGAAAATCCCGGACCCCAGAGACCGCAGGACCCTGAGCCGATATAGACTCAGTGCCCACAGTCTAGCCATCGAATCCGGACGTCACAAGCAGAGCTACAAGCCCAGGGAGGACAGACTGTGCCAACACTGTGACCTGGAGGCCGTGGAGGATGAAACCCACTTCCTGCTACACTGCACCAAGTACTCAGCAGTGAGGGACACTCACTTCAGGAGACGCTCCCATCTCTTCCCGGATTTCAGCTCCATGAAGGAGGAAGAGAAAATATATATCCTGCTGGGGGAAGAAGAGAGCGCAGTGGAGATAGCAGCGCAGTATGTGAGCGAATGCCATAGACTTCGAGAAAGAGAACTATGATAAGTCATGGACTTCCATAGCCCCCCATCCCAGATGTGGCCCCCCCAATCCCCACCCTGGATATGTCCCATCCACCGTTACCACAGTCCCACCGTGGATATGCCCCATCATAAGCCATGGACTTCCATAGCCCCCATCCTAGAAGTGCCCCCACAGTCCCCACCCTGGATGAGCCCCATCCATCCTTCCTACAGTCCCCACCCACCATCCCCACAGCCCCAGCCCCTAATGTACACTTGCTTTGGCAAAACTAATTTGTATTTGGTCCTGCCAATAAAGCTTATTTGATTTGATTTGATTTGATTTGATAGAGGGATAGATAGATAGAGGGATAGATAGATAGAGGGATAGATAGATAGATAGATAGATAGATAGATAGATAGAGGGATAGATAGATAGATAGAGGGATAGATTGATAGATAGATAGATAGATAGATAGAGGGATAGATAGATAGATAGATAGATAGATAGATAGATAGATAGATAGAGGGATAGATAGAGGGATAGATAGATAGTGGGATAGATAGATAGATAGATAGAGGGATAGATAGAGGGATAGATAGATAGAGGGATAGATAGATAGATAGATAGATAGATAGATAGAGGGATAGATAGATACAGGGATAGATAGATAGAGGGATAGATAGATAGAGGGATAGATAGAGGGATAGATAGATAGAGGGATAGATAGAGGGATAGATAGAGGGATAGATAGATAGAGGGATAGATAGATAGATAGATAGATAGATAGATAGAGGGATAGATAGAGGGATAGATAGATAGATAGATAGATAGAGGGATAGATAGATAGATAGATAGATAGATAGATAGAGGGATAGATTGATAGATAGATAGATATATAGAGGGATAGATAGATAGATAGATAGATAGAGGGAATAGATAGAGGGATAGATAGATAGATAGATAGATAGATAGATAGAGGGATAGATAGATAGATAGATAGATAGAGGGATAGATAGAGGGATAGATAGATAGATAGAGGGATAGATAGATAGAGGGATAGATAGATAGAGGGATAGATAGATAGATAGATAGATAGAGGGATAGATAGATAGATAGAGGGATAGATAGAGGGATAGATAGATAGATGGATAGATAGATAGATAGATAGAGGGATAGATAGATATGTCGCGGGCGGAGGAGGGGACGCTGCGCTCTCCCTCTGCTCGGGTCCGGCTGCCGCTGCTGCGGCCGCTGCTGCTCGGTGGCTCGAGCGATGGGCTGGATCCCGGGGACTCGAGCGGCGCTCCTCGCCCGTGAGTGAAAAGGGGGTTTGGTTTTGGGGATTTATTGTCCGTGACGCCACCCACGGCTGTGGTGATTGTGTGGACACCACCGCTGCTCTGTATGGGAATCCTGGGAGCGGTGACAGGGAGCAGCTTTGTTGTTATTTCTCCCCTCCGTGGGTAGGGGGTTGGTTGTCCCGGGGCCCGGTGATGGGGTAGGGATGGATGGCAGGCCAGGTGCGGGGCTTCCTGAGGTGCAGGGACGCGGGGGCAGCGCTGTGCCGTACGGCACGGTGGTACTCACTCAGCCTGAGGCGGTGACACAGTTCTCAGTAAAACACACGGCTGGAAGGACGGTTCCCACGGACGGCTGCTGTTGCTTTTCCCCGGTAGTTAACGGTGACTGTCTCTTTTCCCTGCACCTATGTTCAATATTGGTAGCGATGGATTCCCACCGGTTACCCGCTCCCCGACTTGGATATGGGCCGGAGGAGCCCCTCTTTGCCCGCAGGCGCTGGCCCTGAGAAACTGGTGCCTTGGCGGTGGCGGTGTCTCTCCTTCACGGTTGGACTGTTGCCTTCAATCGGGACTTAGTTGTTGGGAGACCCGGAGGTCCCCTTCACTGACGGATTTGGCAAATTCACAGCGACTCCTAGCCTTGCCGGGATCCGAAAGGCCCCTGCCAATGGTGCTGGCTTCTCCTTGTGTACCGGTCCGGTACCGCCGGGCCACCATCCGTCCACGGCCCTCACGCCAACTCCGATCAGCCTCCACTGCAGACGGTCACCGCCGTCTGCTAACCTTGCTGTCTCAGTCCGGGGCACACACCCGGACCAACTTCAGGCTCTCCAACTGTCACTTTTCTCTTTCACTACTTTCCCTCCTTCTGCTTCAAACTCCAAACCTAATCTCTCTCCTCTCACTTCCTCCTCCAAACTCCAACTCTATCTGCCTGGTTTTTCCTGCCTCCAGGACTGTGAACTCCTTGGTGGGCGGAGACCAACCGCCTGGCTCCACCCCCTGGTGTGGACATCAGCCCCTGGGGAAGGCAACAAGGATTTCTGGTCTAGCTTAGGCTGCTTTCACACTACGTTTATTTACCATGCGTCCTGAACGTTTTTTTAGCGCAGAAACGGATCCAGTGCAAATGCGTTTTCATTTCAATGCATTTGCAATGGACTCGCGTTAACATGCGTTCACCTGCGTTTGCGTGCGTTATAGTGAGGATCCAGCGACTTGCAGTTTTTTAACATCTTTCAAAAACGCTACTTGTAGCGTTTTTGAGCTGCGTCCAACTTCTGCAAATCGCTGGATCCTGACTAAACAGCACGCAAACGCATGTGAATGCTGGCATGCTGATAGACAGGATCCTGCTTGCTCTACTGAGCATGCCCAGAAGCCAGCCTCCATGATCAGTCTATCTCTCTCCTACCTCTCTGTCTCTCCCCCTCCCTCTCCCCCACCTGAGAGCTGCGGACACTCGTAACCAAGGTAAATATCGGGTAACCACTTATCTTAGTTACCCGATATTTACATTGGTTACGTGTGCAGGGAGCAGGCAGCCGGCTCCTAGCAGCTGCAGACGCTTGTAACCAAAGTAAATATCGGGTATCCAATCAAGTATACCCGATGTTTACCTTGGTTACGAGCCTCGCAGCTGTCAGATGCCGGCTCCCAGTCTGGCACGTTTAGTTCCCCTCACTCCCGATCACATGACTCCAATGCCCGCCCCTAAACATCCAGTGACAGGATCCTGCAAAATAAGACATGCGTTTGCATGCATTTTTTGCTGTAAAAGCAGGATCCGCTTTTGCAGCAAAAAACCGTTCAGGACGCATGTTAAAAAGACGTAGTGTGAAAGCAGCCTTAGGTGTACCTAACCGGGGTGTAGGGTGTGGTGATGTCATTACCTGTGACCCCTGGCTTGCCCAGGGCATCACAGATAGATAGAGGGATAGATGGAGGGATAGATAGATAGATAGATAGATAGAGGGATAGATAGAGGGATAGATAGATAGATAGATAGATAGATAGATAGATAGATAGATAGATAGATAGATAGAGGGATAGATAGATAGATGGATAGATGGATAGATAGATAGATAGATAGAGGGATAGATAGATAGATGGATAGATGGATAGATAGATAGATAGATAGATAGAGGGATAGATAGATAGATAGATAGATAGATAGATAGATAGATAGATAGATAGATAGATAGTGGGATAGAGGGATAGATAGATAGATAGATAGATGGATAGATGGATAGATAGATAGCTAGATAGATAGATAGATAGATAGATAGATAGATAGAGGGATAAATAGATAGAGGGATATATAGAGGGATAGATAGAGGGATATATAGATAGATAAGATAGAGGGATAGATAGATAGATGGATAGATGGATAGATAGATAGATAGATAGATAGATAGATAGATAGATAGAGGGATAGAGGGATAGATAGATAGATGGATAGATGGATAGATAGATAGATAGATAGATAGATAGATAGATAGATAGATAGATAGATAGAGGGATAGATAGAGGGATAAATAGATAGAGGGATATATAGAGGGATAGATAGAGGGATATATAGATAGATAAGATAGAGGGATAGATAGATAGATGGATAGATGGATAGATAGATAGATAGATAGATAGAGGGATAGATAGAGGGATAGATAGATAGAGGGATAGATAGATAGAGGGATAGATAGAGGGATATATAGATAGATATGTGTCGCCCTGGGCAAGCCAGGGGACACAGATAACAACACCACTACACCCCACACTCCAGGTAGGCACACCTGCTAACCAGAAATCCTTGTTGCCTCCCTCCAGGAGTCTGTGATGCACACCAGGGGGTGGGCCAGGCGGTTGGCTCCGCCCACCAAGGAGCTCACAACTCTGGAGGCAGGAAGTAACCAGGCAGAAAGCTCAGGGAGGAGCAGGAGTCTAGTCAGGGACATGAAGGAGTAAACAGCAGATTAGCTCAGGAGGAGCTTGAGTAAAGAAGCAGATTAGCCCAGGAGGAGCTTGAGTGAACAGCAGAGTAGCCCAGGCAGGGGCTAGAGGAAACAACCAGAAGTGAAAGTGAAGGAAAGGAAAGTGGAAAAGGAGGAAAGCAAGAAGTGGTGACAGAGCAGAGAGAAGGAGAAGCCTGAGAGCCCAGCGGTGTGTAGGGCTAGAACAGCAAGGTCAGCGACGGCGGTGACTGTCCGGAGGGGGACCGTTTGGAAGTTCCTGGAAGGACCCCGTTGGCTGTGTGCCCGGTGGTCTGGAGCAGTGTTCCGAAGGACAGTCAGCACCAGGGCAGGGGCCTCTCGGACCCCGGCAAGGCTAGGAGTCGCCCAATTTGCCGAATCCGTCAGCGAAGGGGACGCAGATCCCCCAGCAACAAAGTCCCGATTGACGGCAACAGCCCGACCATTACCGGGGAGACACCGCCACCGCCAAGGCACCAGTTTCCCCAGGGCCAGCGCCTGCGGGCAAAGTGTAGAGCTCCTCCGGCCCAGATTGCAGTCGGGGAGCGGGTAACCGGAGGGAATCCACCGCTACCATCAGTCAAACAGGTGCAAGGAAGACAGACGTCACCGTCACCTACCGGGAGTGCAGGTGCAACCGTCTGTGGGACCGTCCTACCAGCCGTTGGTTTACCGTACAAACTGTGTCCGTGTCTCAGGCTGAGTGAGTACCACAGTGCCGCAAGGCATAGCGCTGCCCCCGCGTCCCTGCGCCCTCCAGGCCCTACACTTCACATCTCTTCACCGGGCCCCGGGATCACCAACCCCTACCCACGGAGGGGCAACACAACACCTGGCTGCTCCCATCACCATCCCCGGGACCCTCACACTGAGCAGCGGTGGTGCCATCACCACAACCGTGGGTGGCGTCACGAACTATAATCCCAACAAACACCCCCCTTTTCACTCACGGGCGAGGAGTGTCGCTCGAGACACCCCGGGATCCGGCCCGCAGCTCGAGCCACCAGGAGCAACTGCCGGACCCGAGCAGAAGGGGTGAGCGCGGTGTGCTGACACCCTCCTCCCCGCCCGCGACAGATAGAGGGATAGATAGATAGAGGGATAGATAGATAGAGGGATAGATAGATAGATAGATAGATAGAGGGATAGATAGATAGATAGAGGGATAGATAGATAGATAGATAGATAGATAGATAGATAGATAGATAGATAGATAGATAGATAGAGGGATAGATAGATAGAGGGATCGATAGATAGATAGATAGATAGATAGATAGATAGAGGGATAGATAGATAGATAGAGGGATAGATAGATAGATAGAGGGATAGATAGATAGATAGATAGATAGAGGGATAGATAGATAGATAGATAGAGGGATAGATAGATAGATAGATAGATA
This sequence comes from Anomaloglossus baeobatrachus, assembly GCF_048569485.1. Lineage (NCBI taxonomy): Eukaryota > Metazoa > Chordata > Amphibia > Anura > Aromobatidae > Anomaloglossus > Anomaloglossus baeobatrachus. The sequence continues at coordinate 39,462,929 of NC_134356.1, read as the reverse complement.
GATAGATAGATAGATAGATAGATAGAGGGATAGAGGGATAGATAGATAGATAGATAGATGGATAGATGGAGGGATAGATAGATAGATAGATAGATAGATAGATAGATAGATAGATAGATAGATAGATAGATAGATAGAGGGATAGATAGATAGATAGATAGATAGATAGATAGATAGAGGGATAGAGGGATAGATAGATAGATGGATAGATAGATAGATAGATAGATAGATAGAGGGATAGATAGAGGGATAGATAGATAGAGGGATAGATAGATAGAGGGATAGATAGAGGGATATATAGATAGATAGAGGGATAGATAGAGGGATAGATAGATAGATAGATAGAGGGATAGATAGATAGATAGATGGATAGAGGGATAGATAGATAGAGGGATAGATAGATAGATAGATAGATAGAGGGATAGATAGATAGGTAGATAGAGGGATAGATAGATAGATAGATAGATAGATAGATAGATAGAGGGATAGATAGAGGGATAGATAGATAGATAGATAGATAGATAGATAGATAGATAGATAGATAGATAGATAGATAGATAGATAGATAGAGGAATAGATAGATAGAGGAATAGACAGGCCAGTTTCTGCGTTTACGCAGACTTTGTTCCTCGGATTGCGTTTTTGAGAGTGAATCCAGAGACATGGGGAGAGATTCACTAGCAGGGGTTACAGTCGTAGATCTATTAAGCGTGGATACCAGAGAGCCAAACACTCCCAACGTGATCAATTGTTGGTTGAGAAAAGCCCTATTGACACCGAATGTAGACCAGTGGCCAGATTTATCTCCACCTATTGCCGCCAATGGGACCAAATAAGAGGGGTGCTGAATAAGCATTGGGGTATCCTTCAGACTGAGCCCTCCCTTGATGGATACCTCCCAGCACCTCCTCTTATGACGGCCAGGAGGGGTAAGAGTCTTAAGGATACATTGGTACATTATGTGGCAAAGAGACCCCCCCTCTTTGGCTGTGGTCCCCAACGGGTTGGATGTTACCCCTGCGGTAGCTGTCGGGGATGTCAAAAGATCGTTCGGGCTACCCACTTCTCTTCGGCGGACGGGAAGAGGGAGTTCTGCATCCGAGAGTATATCTCCTGCAGCACATCCGGCGTAATTTATTGGCAAGATATACATCGGACTGACCTCCCGTGAACTCCGTATACGTACGAGAGAGCATGTGCGTGATATCCTCACAGCCAAGGAGGTCACCAACCCAGATTCCTTGAAAACGATACCCCGACACTTCAGAGAGGTCCACAACTGTGATCCTAGATCTCTGAAGATCCGCGGTATCGACAAGGTACATCTTGGCATACGGGGTGGAGACATTAAAAAGCGACTGGCACAAGTTGAATGTCGCTGGATTTTTACCTCGGGGACCATGTCGCCCCATGGTCTTAATGAACGTTTTACCTTTGCACCTTTTCTGTAGTTTGTCACCGCGGGCTGCCTTATGATTCTGGTGACCTTTGGTGCGGATAATCTCTTCTCTCTCCCGCTGGCCTTCCTTCCCGATTATGGGGCCACTTGTTTCCTTCCAGTAGATATGATGTAGTGGTGCCACCGTGTAGATATGTGCGGGTGAGTTTACGCACGCGTCTGCACGGGTGTCCCATAATTTTATTCTATTTTCATGATGCATGGAATTGGATTATTCATGGGATCTGTTGATGTGGCAGTCATTACGGTTCTCTATTTTAACAGTGTGTCTTTATTATTGTCTTTTGTCTAGTGATATGGCAGCCACCTTCTTATTCATTACCGCCCCCCACCCCCTAAACCAAAATCTTTCCTCCCCCTTCCTCTTTTTTTTCTTCTCCTTTCTCCCCTTACTCTATTTTCCCCCTCCCCCCCCCTCTCGTTTCTCACCACTACCCTATCCACTTGAACTACTGGTGTCGCGGGCGGGGAGAGCGCCGCCGCCGCTGCGCTCGCTAACGCTCGGGTCCAGCGCTGCTGCTGCTCGGTGGCTCGAGCGGTGGGCCGGATCCGGGGACTCGAGCGGCGCTCCTCGCCCGTGAGTGAAAGGGGAATAGTTTTTGGGGTTTGGGAAGTCGGTCCGTGACGCCACCCACGGTTTGTGGTGAGGTTGGGGACACCACCGCTGCTCTGGACTGGGATCCCGGGAGCGATGACAGGGAGCAGCCGAGATGTTTCTCTCCCCTCCGTGGGTAAGGGGGGTTTTGGTGGTCCTGGGGCCCGGTGATGGTGACTGGAAAGTGGATGACGGGGTTTGGCGAGGTGCAGGGTCGCGGGGGTCAGTGCAGTGCCAGACGGCACGGTGGTACTCACTCAGCCAATAACGTACACAGAGTCTCTGGTAAAACAAACGGCTGGATGGACGGGTTCCGCAGGCGGCTGCGGTGGTCACTCCCGGTAGGTTGGCGGTGACTGTCTCTCCCTGCACCTGTGATGTGTTTTCAGCCCCAATGGCTTCCCACCGGTAGCCCGCTCCCCAGCGGTGTTTGCCAGAGGAGCCCCTTTTTGCACGCAGGCTCTGGCCCTGGGAATTGTAGCCTTGGCGGTGACTGTATTTCCCTTCACGGTTGAGCGGTTGCCTTCAGTCGGGTCTTTGCTGCTGGGAAACCCCGGAGGTTCCCGTTGCTGACGGATTTGACCGGTTTAACGGCGACTCCAAGCCTGGTCGGGGTCCGTAGGCCATGCCGAATGGTGCTGGATTCTCTTCGCTCCCCGGTTCGGTACCGGCAGGCCACCGCCCGTCCCCGGTCCTTACGGTTATGCGTCAATCGGCCTCTCCTGCAGACGGTCACCACCGTCTGCCAACCTTGCTCTGGGGTGCCCGGGCCACGTACCCGGACACAGTCAGTCTGCTCCTCAACTACCACTTCACTCCTTCCACTTCACTCTCCCTAACTCAACTGAACTACTGTCCTTTCCCGCCTCCAGGACTGTGAACTCCTCGGTGGGTGGGGCCAACCGCCTGGCTCCACCCCACCTGGTGTGGACATCAGCCCCTGGAGGGAGGCAACAAGGATTTGTGTGTGTGGCTGGTGTGCCTAGCCGGGGTGTGGGGTGTGTTGTTGCAGTACCTGTGATGTCCTGGCTTGTCCAGGGCGCCACACTGGGATAACAACGCCGATGGATGAAGCCTGACTACTTATATAAAGACATTCTATCATTTAAAGATTGGTGCCCTGCAAAAATGTATATATTGAAGATCTGCGGCGTTATATGCATCTGTTAGATTATATTCATAACTGTCACCAATGTGTTTGTTTGATAAAATACTGCACTTTATTCTTTATCTAATTATTGCTTGTGTTTTTTGCACTCTCCTCTGATATACCGATTGATCCCTTCCTCCTCATTTCGAGGTGCGTTTAGTATAGGGCTCGCCCCAGCTTTGTGCGGAGAATCGGCGCTGTTTTTGCCATGGGTGCCTTTTTAAGACCAGTACATGTGCACCTCTTTTATCTGTCCCCCGACGAAGCACACCAACGCGAAACACGTGTTGGGACGCCGGTCCCCACGTGTCTTATCCTGGTTTCTTTGTGATCCATTTTGGTGAGTAGCGCTGCCTTTATTGCACTGCACATGGCAGTATTTCTACTACATGTGAGGTTTGATCACTTTTGGAGCAGGGAAAATTTCCCTCTCCAATTTCTGGGACACGTGGGGTTTTCTCCTTTCCCTCCAGCACAGCTCCCCCTCTGGTTGTTTACTACTAATATTTTGTATGTATTTACTGTTATACCCTTCAGCACTTTTATAATAAATATTCAATATATTTCAACTTTGCTTGTTTGGGTACTTTTCTTATAGCAAATTTAAAGACTCTACTTGCCTTTGTTCAAACATGATGTATGAGTTGTTGCTCTTGTGACTATGCAATCCCTATTTGACCCCTATGTATTTTTAACTAAGCTGCATATCAATCCATCCAGTGGAAGCAAAAAAGAAAATGGTACAAAATCTTTATGGAGCTCAGATACAATAAAGATGCCTTCACTTCTCCATAAACATGCATGTGAAGAAAAGGACGTTCTAGCACCTATAGTACTGGCAGAATGCTGATGAAGAAAAAGCACCCACTGGAGAAGAGGTGATGGGAAGTTACAGAGTATGACAATTTGTACAGTTCCTGGACATATTAGACTGAACCAGCTCAGGACGGTGACAGCTCAAGACGGTGACAGCAAGACTTTACCGACTTATATACATCATCAGCGTCATCTACTGCAGCCAGTCACTGTACACAGGGGTGAGAGCGACAGAGAAAGAGAACAGATAATGAGAAGGTGTTATGGTGATTTTTGGGATAGAGAGATAGATAGATAGATAGATAGATAGAGGGATAGATAGATAGATAGATAGATAGATAGAGGGATAGATAGATAGATAGATAGAGGGATAGATAGATAGATAGATAGATAGATAGATAGATAGATAGATAGATAGATAGATAGATAGATGGATGGATGGATAGAGAGATAGATAGATAGATAGATAGATAGATAGATAGATAGATAGATAGATAGATAGATAGATAGATAGATAGATAGAGGGATAGATAGATAGATAGATAGATAGATAGATAGATAGATAGATAGATAGATAGATAGATAGAT
>NC_134356.1:39370821-39455821 GCF_048569485.1 Anomaloglossus baeobatrachus | reverse complement strand
TAGATGGATAGATAGATAGAGGGATAGATAGATGGATAGATAGATGTCCTGAGCAAAAGCCAAGCAGGGTTCGTGCCAAACCACCATAGATAGATAGATAGATAGATAGAGGGATAGATAGATAGATAGATAGAGGGATAGATAGATAGATAGATAGAAAGAGGGATAGATAGAAAGAGGGATAGATAGATGGATAGATAGATAGAGGGATAGATAGATAGATAGAGGGATAGATAGAAAGAGGGATAGATAGATAGATGTCCTGAGCAAAAGCCAAGCAGGGTTCGTGCCAAACCACCGCACCACGGACCACATCTACACCCTGCACAGTCTCATTCAGAGCCACGTCCACAATACAAAGCATGGGAAGATATACGCCTGCTTTGTAGACTTTAAAAAGGCCTTTGACTCAGTGTGGCACCCGGGCTTGTTCTTGAAACTGCTGGAGAGCGGAATAGGAGGAAAGACCTACGATGTCATCAAAAGCTCCTACACCGAGAACCTCTGCAGCGTGAGTGTGAACGGTAGAAGAACGGCCTATTTCCAGCAGAGCCGAGGAGTCAGACAGGGCTGCAGCCTAAGTCCAACGCTCTTCAATATTTACATCAATGAGCTGCCTACTGCTCTAGAATCTTCACCTGCTCCAGGTCTCACACTCCATGACGCCCAGGTGAAATTCTTGCTCTATGCAGATGACCTACTGCTGGTGTCACCAACCGAGAAAAGTCTCCAAGACAACCTACAAATCTTGGAGAAATTCAGCTCCACATGGGCACTACCAATCAATCTAAAGAAAACCAACATCATGGTGTTCCAGAAGAGAAAAAGAAGATTTGACCAGCATCCTTCATTTGTCCTAAACGGCTGCACTCTAACAGGAACAGACAAATACACCTACTTGGGCCTGGAAATTCACCAGTCAGGGAGCTTCAAACAAGCCATAGAGACCCTGAAAAACAAGGCCTGCAAAACCTTTTATGCCATCCGTAGGAAATTGTATCATCTGAAGCCACCAGTGAGGGTCTGGCTAAAAATCTTCGATTCCATCATCGTCCCAATCCTCCTGTACGGCAGCGAAGTCTGGGGCCCTCACACTTACCCAGATTGGTCAAGGTGGGATTCCAGCCCAACAGAAATATTCCACCTGGAATTCTGTAAGCACCTTCTCCAGGTCCATCGAAGCACCTCCAACAGCGCCTGTCGAGCTGAGCTGGGCAGATTCCCTCTACACCTAGCAGCTCTGAAGAGGTCACTATCATTTCAGGCTCACCTACAGAGTAGCAATCCAAGCTCCCATCACCACAAAGCTCTGATACATATACGTGGGCCAGATGAACCAGGACCCCGGGCACAGCTCTCCCAAACCCAACTGGACAAAATAACCAATCACACCAGCCTGACAAGAACCAGAATCAGGAAGATGGTAGACGAGGGCCAGGAGAGGTATGTCAATGACTGGAGGACAGACATCAACACCTCACAGAAACTGACCACGTACTAGAGACTACAGAGAGACTACAGACTGGCCCCATATCTGGAAAAACTCCCGGACCCCAGAGACCCCCCAGAGATATAGACTCAGTGCCCACAGTCTAGCCATCGAATCCGGCCGTCACAAGCAGAGCTACAAGCCCAGGGAGGACAGACTGTGCCAACACTGTGACCTGGAGGCCCTGGAGGATGAAAGCCACCTCCTGCTACACTGCACCAAGTACTCAGCAGTGAGGGACACTCACTTCAGGAGACTCTCCCATCTCTTCCCGGATTTCAGCTCCATGAAGGAGGAAGAGAAAATATATATCCTGCTGGGGAAGAAGAGAGCGCAGTGGAGATAGCAGCGCGGTATGTGAGCGAATGTCATAGACTTCCAGAAAGAGAACTATGATAAGTCATGGACTTCCATAGCCCCCCATCCCAGATGTGGCCCCCCAATCCCCACCCTGGATATGTCCCATCCACCGTTACCACAGTCCCCACCCTGGATATGCCCCAACCACCGTTACTACAGTCCCCACCCTGGATATGCCCCATCATAAGCCATGGACCTCCATAGCCCCCATCCTAGAAGTGCCCCCACAGTCCCCACCCTGGATGTGCCCCATCCATCCTTCCTACAGTCCCCACCCACCATCCCCACAGCCCCAGTCCCTAATGTACACTTGCTTTGGCAAAACTAATTTGTATTTGGTCCTGCCAATAAAGCTTATTTGATTTGATTTGATTTGATAGAGGGATAGATAGAGGGATAGATAGATAGATAGATAGATAGATAGAGGGATAGATAGATAGATAGAGGGATAGATAGAGGGATAGATAGATAGATAGATAGATAGATAGAGGGATAGATAGATAGATAGATAGATAGATAGATAGATAGATAGATAGATAGATAGATAGATAGATAGATAGATAGAGGGATAGATAGAGGGATAGATAGAGGGATAGATAGATAGAGGGATAGATAGATAGATAGATAGATAGATAGATAGATAGATAGATAGATAGATAGATAGATAGATAGATAGATAGATAGATAGATAGAGGGATAGATAGATGGATAGATAGAGGGATAGATAGAGGGATATATAGATAGATAGATAGATAGATAGATAGATAGATAGAGGGATAGATAAAACAGGAAAAAGTACTCCAATAGTTAACATGTAAAACAGTCATACACAATAGTAGCCCATAACGTTAATTAAACATTTCAGCTTATATATACTGAGCTTGTCTCGGATAGATAAATGGATAGCAAAGAAAGAAAAAATAAGAAACAATGAGAAATTTATATATATGGATAATCGGAAAGAAAGAAAGAAAGTAAAAGCAAGGAGGAAAGAAAGAAAGAACAAGAAATTAATATATATATATCAATAATAGAAAAGAAAAAAAAGAAAAGAAGAAAAAGAAAGTTAAGTTGATATTATATACACTAGGAAAGAAAGAAAGAAGGAAGAAAAGAAGAAAGTAAAAGCAAGAAAGAAAGAAAAAGCAAGCAAGAAAGAAATTGATATTATATATGGAAAACAAAGGATAAAAAAGAAAGAAAGAATGAAAGAAAGTTAGAAAGAAGAAAAAAAGAGAGAAAGATAAAGCAAGAAAGAAAAAAAAGCAAGCGAGAAAGAAGAAAAGAAAAAAAGAGAAAGAAAGAAAGAAAAGAGAAAAGAAAATGAAATAGTTGATGTAAAAAAAACAACCTTTGTAGTAAATTTTTGCTCCCAGCTGCAATGTTATCTAGTCTTGTTGGCCCTCCCCTGCGGTCCGTGGTGCGGCCGCTCGTGGTCTGCCCCCGGCTTCTCACCTGCATGTCACTTTTTGCGATGAAGCCTTTGTTCTCAATGTCACATATCCGGAAGAACTCGTGTGCCTTCCCCAGTATGACCTGTGGCCCCGGCTCCCGCCCCTGGCTCCATTTCCCCTCAGGGTGTGAGGCCTCCGGTCCGGGCGAGCGGCGCTTGGTTCGTAGTGTTGTAGGGTTTTCTGAGGCGGCCATGGCTCCGTCTGCTTCTTCTGGTGGAAACCTCAAACTCTGGTCAAGATCAAGAGCCTAGATGTTAAAGGTAGAAGAAACGAGGGAGCATTAGAGTCGCAGCGCTGCGTCTGATCATCTCTTAGCAACGTCTCTTTAATTAGCCACGAAAGCCAGAAAAAAAAGAAAAAGGGCTTTTTGAAAACCCTCGTCCTCGTTCTGCTCCTTTAATAAACTGGACCTGAGCACTCCACACATAAAGGCCTAGGATAATAGGAGAGTAATTACTAGTTTCTAGAGTGGTGACATCAGTGGCCAGGTGACACCGGCAGCGCTCCCCCCCCCCCCCCCCCCCCCCCGCTGTACCCATTGTCCGTCATGAAATATCACTCATTCATGTGCTGCATGTTGGATGATGTATGTTTTAATTGTAATCGTTTGTGATGTTTAGAATTTATTGCATAATTGTTGAGACTTTTTCACACACAGGAATATGCTATGATCTAAACCCTCCATTGTAGCTCTGGCAGGATGTTTAGGGTTGTTGTCCTGTTTTGAAGTGAATCTACTCCCCAGTATCAAGTCTTTTGTGGCCTTTAACAGGTTTGCCCTGTATTTAGCTCCATCCATCTCCTCCAACCAGCTTCCCTGCCCCCTGCTGAAAAAAAGCCTCTCCACAGCAGGATGCGGTCACCACCATGTGTGACAGTGGGAATGGTGTTTTCAGAGTGATGTGCAGTGTTAGTTTGTTAGTTTTCCACCACACGTACTGCCCATAAAGTCCTAATTTGCTCTCATCTGACCAGATCACCTTCTTCCACATGCTCACTGTGTCCTCTACGTGCCTTTTTGAAAACTGCAAATGGGCCTTCATATGACTTGCTTTCAAACATGTCTTCCTTCTTGCCACTCTTCCATAAAGGACTGACTTGTGGAGTATATAACTAATAGTTTTCCTGTGGACAGATTCTCCACCCTAAGCTGTGAATGTCCTCAGCATCTTCAGAGTGACCATGGGCCTCCTGGCTTCTTCTCTAATTAGTCCTCTCCTTGCTTGGGATGTCAATTTCGGTGGACAGCCATGTCTTGGTAGGTTTGTAGTTGTGCCGTACTCCTATTTTTGGATGATGAATTGGTCAGTGCTCCTTGAGATGTTCAGAGCTTTGCCTATGTTTTTATAACCTAAATCTGCTTTACTTTTCAACTTATCTTTGACCTGTCTGGTGTGTTCCTTAGTTGTCATGATGCTGTTTTATCCTTAATGTTCTCAAAGAAATCTGTCTTTAGTTGTGCCATACTCCTTCCATTTTTGGATGATGGATTGTAAAGTGCTCTGTGAGATGTTCAGAGCTTGGGCTATATTTTTTTATAACCCAACCCTGCTTTACTCTTCTCCACAACTTGATCCCTGACCTGTCTGGTGTGTTCCTTGGTTTTCATGATGCTGTTTGATCCTTAATGTTTTCAAAGAAACCTGTCTTGGTACATTTGGAGTTGTGCCATACTCCTATTTTTGGATGATGGATCGGAAAGTGCTCTGTGAGATGTTCAGAGTTGGGCTATATTTTTTTATAACCCAACCCTGCTTTACTCTTCACAACTTGATCCCTGACCTGTCTGGTGTGTTCCTTGGTTTTCATGATGCTGTTTGATCCTTAATGTTCTCTAAGAAACCTGTCTTGGTATATTTGGAGTTGTGCCATACTCCTTCCATTTTTGGATGATGGATCGGAAAGTGCTCTGTGAGATGTTCAGAGTTTGGGCTATATTTTTTTTTATAACCCAACCCTGCTTTACTCTTCTCCACAACTTGATCCCTGACCTGTCTGGTGTGTTCCTTGGTATTCATAATGCTCTTTGATCACTAATGTACTCAAACAAACCTCTGAGGCCTTCACAGAACAGCTGTAGTTGTACTGAGAAGAAATCACACACAGGTGGAGACAGTTTACTAATTAAGTGACTTCTGGAGACAACTGGTCATTCAGGATTTTTTTGGGGTATCAGATTACAGGGGGCTGAATACAAATGCACGTCACAATTTTCAGATTTATATTTTTAAAATATTTATCATTCCCTTACACTCCACAAACGCTTGCTTCTTTGTGTTTGTATATCACGTAAAATCCCAATAAAATATATTTAGACTTGTGGGTGCAACATGAATAACTGTGGAAAGGTTCACGGGGTATGAATACTTTTGAAAGGCAATGTCTGAGTGCCCTTTTTTCCGCAGACTTTGTTCCAGACATAGAAATAATTATCAGAGAACGGCTTAGTTCGGTTATTTGTGCGTTTAGGCTTGAAGTGTTTTTGTACTTACTTTTATCTATTTTTATGTAACAACACAATGAAATGAATGAGGTTTGTGCTGGAAACAGTCATCTAAGGTCGTTCTACCAGATGTCCTACCACGATACATGACTCAAGTACATATTCTTTGCTTCTGTAGCATTATACTCTCTTAAAGGGAATTTGTCACCAGGTTTTTTCTCCCCCATCTGATAGCAGCGTAATGTAGAGAGAGAGACCCTGATTCCAGCGATGTGTCACTTACTGAGCTGTTTGCTGTCATTTTGATAAAAATCAAATCTGTTGAGAGTAGCTTTACATTTTTCCTACAGCGGCCACTACAGGAGAAATGTGGAATTACTCGGTCACCATTCAAATATTGTCACCCTGAGTCCTCCAAAAGAAAAAAACTAAAGTATATCTTATCTAATTGTCTAAAAGTAAAATCTAATTCTAATGTGAAATCATCTTATGTTAGAAGAAGCATTAGTAGAACTTTTCCTTAATAGAAGACTTGATTGAAATTAGCCGATCACCAAGGATGAAACGCCCAGTTATGATGGCTAGGAAAAGATATGAGCAGCCGTGGATTTCCCCTACAGCGGCCACTGCTGGAGAAATGTGGTATTACAAGTCTCCCATTCAAATGACTCAAGTCTCATGTAATTCTTAGTCATGCTGAATCCTCCAGAGCTGGAGCCATTTTTTTCTCACCTGCCAGCTCACTAGCCAGGGTTATTACATGGTCTCTCAGGGTTTCAGGTATCCTGCTTCGAGACAGGTGCAGAACCTGTATAAGGGCTGGCTAGGAGTGTAGGGTGCAGGTGAGTGCATTAGGTGCCTCATCTTCCCCCTTACTAGTACCAGGGCCCACTGTTGTTTAAGTGTACCCGGCGTAACCCTTGTTTTTTGTGTTGTAACCCCTGGTAGTTGTATGGCCTGCCCCATGCCAGATCTGCCCCAAGTTTGTGAGTGACAGAGAGACCTAATGAGAGGTGATATGAACAGGACTTAAAATAATTGGGTGACCATAGTATATATTTTCTTGGTATAATTTATTTATTCTGACTAATAAAGGAGGATCTACCCGAAACCCCTCCTTTAAGATTTCCCTAAGCTGGGATTTATCCTTTATTTTGTTTCCCCTGTCTGTCGTACCTTTCCTTCATGTTATAATAGTGCAGCTGTGGGACTAGTGATTTTTACCTGCCAGCTCACTAGTCAGGATTCTTACAGGGTCTCTCAGGGTTTCAGGTATCCTTTTCGGTGACAGGTGCGGAGCCTGTATAGGAACTGACTAGGAGTGCAGGAGGTGTCCCATCTTCCCACTTATTAGCACCAGGGCCTACAATTGTTTAAATGCTCCTGGTGTAACCCTTATTTTTAGTGATGTAACCCTTGTTAGCTGTGTGCCCTACCCCATTCCAGATCTTCCACAAGTCTGTGCGTAACAGAGAGACTCCCATGATAGGTGATATGGATAGGGCTTAAAATAATTGGGTGGCCATACATTACATTGTTGTACTAAGGTCTCAACAGAAGATGCATTGGATAGATAGATAGATAGATAGATAGATAGATAGATAGATAGAGGGATAGATAGATATATAGAGGGATAGATAGATAGATAGATAGATAGAGGGATAGATAGATAGAGGGATAGATAGATATATAGAGGGATAGATAGATAGATAGATAGAGGGATAGATAGATAGAGGGATAGATAATAGATAGATAGATAGATAGAGGGATAGATAGATAGAGGGATAGATAGATAGAGGGATAGATAGATAGAGGGATAGATAGATAGATAGATAGATAGATAGATAGATAGATAGATAGAGGGATAGATAGAGGGATAGATAGATAGATAGATAGATAGATAGATAGAGGGATAGATAGATATATAGAGGGATAGATAGATAGATAGATAGATAGATAGAGGGATAGATAGAGGGATAGATAGATAGATAGATAGAGGGATAGATAGATAGATAGATAGATAGATAGATAGAGGGATAGATAGAGGGATAGATAGATAGATAGAGGGATAGATAGAGGGATAGATAGAAAGAGGGATAGATAGATAGATAGATAGATAGATAGATAGATAGATAGATAGATAGAGGGATAGATAGATAGATAGATAGAGGGATAGATAGATATATAGAGGGATAGATAGATAGAGGGATAGATAGATAGAGGGATAGATAGATAGATAGATAGATAGATAGATAGAGGGATAGATAGATAGATAGAGGGATAGATAGATAGAGGGATAGATAGATAGAGGGATAGATAGATAGATAGAGGGATAGATAGATAGATAGATAGATAGATAGATAGATAGATAGAGGGATAGATAGATAGATAGATAGATAGATAGATAGAGGGATAGATAGATAGATAGATAGATAGATAGAGGGATAGATAGAGGGATAGATAGATAGATAGATAGATAGAGGGATACATAGATAGATAGATAGATAGATAGATAGATAGATAGATAGAGGGATAGATAGAGGGATAGATAGATAGATAGATAGAGGGATAGATAGATAGATAGATAGATAGATAGATAGATAGAGGGATAGATAGATATATAGAGGGATAGATAGATAGAGGGATAGATAGATAGAGGGATAGATATATAGATAGAGGGATAGATAGAGGGATAGATAGAGGGATAGATAGATAGATAGAGGGATAGCTAGAGGGATAGATAGATAGATAGATAGATAGATAGATGGATAGAGGGATACAGGGATAGAGGGATAGAGGGATAGAGGGATAGAGGGATAGATAGAGGGATAGATAGATAGATAGATAGATAGAGGGATAGATAGAGGGATAGAGGGATAGATAGATAGATAGTTAGATAGATAGATAGATAGATAGATAGATAGAGGGATAGATAGATAGAGGGATAGATAGAGGGATAGATAGAGGGATAGATAGATAGAGGGATAGGGGGATAGATAGATAGATAGATAGATAGATAGATAGATAGATAGATAGATGGATAGATAGATAGAGGGATAGATAGATAGATGGATAGATAGATAGAGGGATAGATAGATAGAGGGATAGATAGATAGAGGGATAGATAGAGGGATAGATAGAGGGATAGATAGAAAGAGGGATAGATAGATAGATAGATAGAGGGATAGATAGATAGAGGGATAGATAGATAGAGGGATAGATAGATAGATAGATAGATAGATAGATAGATAGATAGAGGGATAGATAGATAGAGGGATAGATAGATAGATAGATAGATAGATAGAGGGATAGATAGATAGATAGAGGGATAGATAGATAGATAGAGGGATAGATAGATAGAGGGATAGATAGATAGATAGATAGATAGATAGATAGATAGATAGATAGATAGATAGATAGATAGATAGAGGGATAGATGGATAGATAGATAGATAGATAGATAGATAGATAGAGGGATAGATAGATAGATAGATAGATAGAGGGATAGATAGATAGATAGATAGATAGAGGGATAGATAGATAGATAGATAGATAGATAGAGGGATAGATAGATAGATAGATAGATAGATAGATAGATAGATAGATAGATAGATAGATAGATAGATAGAGAGATAGAGAGATAGATAGAGAGATAGATAGATAATGGATAGATATAGTTATACACCTAGTATCATTTACTCATTACTAAGAAAGGAGGGTCTACCAGACAACCCCTCCTTTATGATTTCCCTATACTCCGGTCACATCATCATGTGGATAGGAGTTTCCCAACAGTGGCCACTACAGGAGAATTGTGGTATTACAGGATCACTATAAAATTCTATGCTTGATCATGCAATACATGGGTGTTCCAGAGCGAGGGTCCTGGACATCAATTTATGCCTATAGTTAATATTTAAAAGTATTTCTATATGTTTTGGACTTCCTGAAAACCAGAGCATCACATACATTAGATGTAGGCTTTTTTACTGTGCAATCTCCCCTCATTACCGGCTTTCTTTGTTTAGCCCTCTTTATACACACATCAATTAATTACCAATTAGGATCTCCATCAATAACTCCTGACATAAAAAAATGTCAAGATGGAGTTAATAATAGCCGCAGCGTTACACAACACAGGAAAAAAGACATTATTACCTAATTACAAAATATAGAAATTATCTTTTTGATCTTTGGAGAAAATACAATTTGTTTTTGTTTTATGGTATTTATTGTTTCATATGATCTTTAATTTTAGATAGTCTGTTTATTTTATGTGTATACACCAAGCTGATCATGGCTGTGCCCTAATGGAGCCCAGAGGAAAGCAGGAAAGCAGACTTATCCTTACCATAGATCACTCCACCAGCAGAATAGTGAGTGCAGCTCTGGAGTATAATACAGGATGTAACTCAGGATCAGTAATGTAATGTATGTACACAGGGACTGCACCAGCAGAATAGTGAGTGCAGCTCTGGAGCATAATAGAGGAGGTAACTCAGGATAAGTAATGTAATGTATGTACACAGTGACTGCACCAGCAGAATAGTGAGTGCAGCTCTGGAGTATAATATAGGATGTAACCCAGGATCAGTAATGTAATGTATGTACACATTGACTGCACCAACAGAATAGTGAGTGCAGCTCTGGAGTATAATACAGGATGTACAGTAACTCAGGATCAGTATATATATATATTTATTCACTTATATAGCGCTGTTAATTCCACAGCGCTTTACATACAATGGAACAGGATAAGTAATGTAATGTATGTATACAGTGACTGCACCAGCAGGATAGTGAGTGCAGCTCTGGAGTATAATATAGGATGTAACTCATGATCAGTACAGGATCAGTAATGTAATGTATTTAAACAGTGTGTGCACCAGCAAAATAGTGAGTGCAGCTCTGGAGTATAATACAGTATGTAGCTCGGGATCAGTAGAGGATAAGTAATGTAATGTATGTACACAGTGACTGCACTAGCAGAATAGTGAGTGCAGCTCTGGAGTATAATACAGGAGGTAATTCAGGATCACTACAGGATCAGTAATGTATATACACAGTGACTGCACCAGCAGAATAGTGAGTGCAGCTCTGGAATATAATACAGGATGTAGCTCGGGATCAGTACAGGATCAGTAATGTAATGTATTTAAACAGTGACTGCACCAGCAGAATAGTGAGTGCAGCTCTGGAGTATAACAGTGTATATAACTCTGGATCAGTAAAGGATAAGTAATGTAATGTATGTACACAGTGACTGCACTAGCAGAATAGTGAGTGCAGCTCTGGAGTATAATACAGGAGGTAATTCAGGATCAGTACAGGATCAGTAATGTATATACACAGTGACTGCACCAGCAGAATAGTGAGTGCAGCTCTGGAGTATAATACAGTATGTAGCTCGGGATCAGTACAGAATCAGTAATGTAATGTATGTACACAGTGACTGCACCAGTAGAATAGCGAGTGCAGCTCTGGAGTATAATACACAGTTTAAGGCCTGAAACACACGTCCTTGAAAACCACGTGCGTGTAATACGGGTCGTTTTTCAGGTCCGTTTTCCGTTTTTTAGGTCCGTTTTTATGGTATGTGTGGCCTGCGTGTGTATCCCGTATGCTTGCCGTATGTGCGTGTGAAATGTCCGTCTGTGCGTGTGAAACTTAACTGACATGTGTTTGTGTTTTCCGTGAGAAATGTTGTGTGTGTGATGCAAAATGTCGTTACTACATGCCGGCTGACAGCAGACAGAGTTGCGCGATGAGAATGAACTCGGGTGAACTTCGCCCAAATTCATTGTCATGCTGCGGCTCTGTCTGTGCCGTGTAATAATTAGCGGTCACCCGTGAAGGATTCACCGGTGACCGTTAATTCCCCGAGTGATGGAAGTTTCCCCCCCTCTCTCATACTCACCGATCCCCGATCGTATTCCCTGCTTTCCCCGCCCACCAGCAAATATGATTGGTTGCAGTCTGACACGCCCACACACTGAGTAACAGCTGTCTAACTGCAACCAATCACAGCCGCCGGTGGGCGTGTCACTATGGAGCATATAAATAAATTAATTAAAAAAACGGCGTGCGGTCCCCCCCAATTTTAATACCAGCCAGATAAAGCCATACGGCTGCAGGCTGGTATTCTCAGGATGGGGAGCTCCACGTTATGGGGAGCCCCCCAGCCTAACAATATCAGCCAGCAGCCGCCCAGAATTGCCGCATACATTAGATGCAACAGTTCTGGGACTGTACCCGGCTCTTCCCCATTTACCCTGGTGCGTTGGCAATCGGGGTAATAGGGAGGTAATGGCAGCCCATAGCTGCCAATAAGTCCCAGATTAATCATGTCAGGCGTCTCCCCGAGATACCTTCCATGATTAATCTGTAAATTACAGTAAATAAATACACACACACCTGAAGAAATCCTTTATTTGCAATAAAAACCACTAACAAATACCCTCATTCACCACTTTATTCAGCCCGAAAAAAACCTCCATGTCCGGCGTAATCCACGGAGTTCCAGTGTCGCTTCCAGCTCTGCTACATGGAGGTGACAGGAGCTGCAGACGACACCTCCGCTCCAGACAGCTCCATGCAGCAACTGAAGAGAGTCGCGCGATCAGCGATAACGTAACTCACGGCCACCGCTGGATCATACAACTGTGACAGCAACTCACCTGTGACTTCATCGCTATCACTCGGGCGACTTGCTGTCACAGTTGTATGATCCAGCGATGGCCGCGAGTAACCTCAGTGACATCATCGCTGATTGCACGGCTGTCTTCAGTTGCTGCGTGGAGGTGACAGGAGCGGCGGTGTCTTCTGCAGCTCCTGTCACCTCCATGTAGCAGAGCTGGAAGCGACGCTGTAACTCCGTGGATTACGCCGGACATGGAGGGCTTTTTCGGGCTGAATAAAGTGGTGAACCAGGGTATTTGTTATTGGTTTTTATTGCAAATAAAGGATTGTTCGGGTGTGTGTGTTTATTTACTGTAACTTACAGATTAATCATGGAAGGTATCTCGGGGAGACGCCGGACATGATTAATCTAGGATTTAGTGGCAGCTGTGGGCTGCCATTAACTCTTTATTACCCCGATTTCCAATGCACCAGGGAAAATCGTGAAGAGCCGGGTACTGTCCCAGAACTGTCGCAGCAAATGGATGCGGCAATTTTGAACGGCTGCTTGCTGATATTGTTAGGCTGGGGGGCTCCCCATAACATGGAGCTCCCCATCCTGAGAATAACAGCCTTCAGCCGTATGGCTGGTATTAAAATTGGGGGGGACCGCACGCCGTTTTTTTGAATTATTTATTTACTTCTCTGCTTTATAGTGACACGCCCACCGGCTGCTGTGATTGGTTGCAGTTAGACAGCTGTCACTCAGCGTGTGGGCGTGTCTCACTGCAACCAATCATATTTGCCGGTGGGCGGGGAAAGATTGTTTAATGAGCGGCCGGCTTTTTCAAAATAGTTAAAGCCGCCGTAGCTTTTATAACAGCAGTGGAGCGCCGCGCTGGAGATCGGGGAACGGTAAGTATGAGAGAGGGGGGAGACTGACCGACAGACAGCGAGAGGGACAGACAAGACAGAGAGAGACAGACGGGCTGAGGGAGAGAACGACACAGGAAAAAAAAAAAAAACGACATCACATCAAAAAAGCACAAAACGTACACGGAGCATACAGAGATGCGTCCGTGTCACTCAGGCGTGCGCACAGACCCGTTGACTTTCATTGGGTCCGTGTGTGCGTGCTCCGTGATGAAAACGGACATGCTTCCGTGCAAAACGGAGACACAAACGTAGCACGCACAGAGACACACGGACCTTAATGAAAAACGCACATGTGTCCTCAAACATTAAATAACATTGGTGCACGTTTGCCCGTGTCTCCGGTATACACGGAAACGGACCAAACTCGCACGTATGTCTCGGATGTGTGTTGGAAGCCTAATTCAGGATCAGTACAGAATAAGTATTTTCAGGTACTCACAATCTTATACTAAAATACAGGTAAACTATAAAATGATGATCAATCCATGAAATATTTATTTCTTTATGCCAAATTCGGGCACATAGACTCGCAAGAGAGGGGTACATGACTCACAACTGACTTTGGCTAGTAAGGATTTGCCATGTACAAAACTACATATACCCTAGAAGAATAATAAGGTACACATGAAAAATAGGTGAACAACACCAAAAAAAAACCAAGTAAGGCACAAAGGCAATAATGAATGGGGTCCTATGTCTCTTCGGGTGCCATGTTTTGTATGCAGTACGAGTATATGAGACACGCTGGTATTTCGAGGCTGAGCCTCCCTGATTACTCACTGTATAAACACATGTGAAGCAGCCTGAGCTCCGGGTTAATGACGTTGTCTCCCAACACGGATAATCCGCCGGTCAATTCTGGGAAAGTCGGGTGCAGCGGGATCTTAAGATCCAAAGCTTTTCTTTATTGGGAGTCATTTTTAGTGTTGAGCGGACCCGGATCCGCAAAATCTGGATCCGCACGGTTTGAGCGGCAGATCCGAGTCCGGGATTTTTTTTTTTCTCTCTCTCTCTCGCCGGATTCTGAATCGGATCTCAGACTTCCGTGGCAACCCGCCAGATTATTAGCGATCCGCTCAACTCTAGTCATTTTATTCCTTTTCTTTTATATTTACACTAATTTACTGCTAAGACTCGGACCCTCGCAGGTCTCCAACCCTCCTGCCCTTCATCAGGCCCGTTACTCGCATGTGTCTGTGTTCACCTCCATCCATCTGATTGTAAGACGTCTTAGCTTATAACTTTTTTTATGCAGATGTTAGATTACCAGCATATACAATTATAAAGCACAACATAAAATTACACATCAGTCCAAAAACAATAATAATAGAGGCTTAAACAACCTAAATATAAAGCAAATTCCATGTAATATACTCTTCTTTATTGTATAAAATGCTGATATCTTCATCTCCAGGCACCAGATTTTGTCCATCCTTGGAGGACCATAATGTCACGCTCTGACTTATTGAAGGTCTGGTGCATGGCAAGAAAAACAGCAAACAAGGGGTTCATCACAAAAAACAAGGGGTACACCAAGGACACTTTAACAACGGTGTGCCCTGGCGTTAAGGAAAGGGATGATGGGACACCTCCAGCATTCACCTGCAGCTGCGCCCTGCTCTCCAAGCAAGCCCTATACAGGTTGTACACCTGTCGCCGAGCAGGATACCTGAAACCCTAGGAAGCCCTGCGATAACCCTGGCTAGTGAGTTGGTGGGTGTGGATCGCTAGTCCTACTACTGCTTTAAAACAACATAAAGGGATGGTACAACAAAGGATAAGGTCCAACTTCACAGCTGCAGTCAGACAACAAGACTGCAGCCAACACTGATTCCCAGCAACAAGGGCTCCAGCAGCTCCTTCCACCTCAAGGCCTAGCTTCATAATGGATTCAGAATAACCGGCGCCCTCTACTGAGAGATGTGATCGTATACGAGGGGCTGCTGATAAATCTTAGGCTTTGTGATCTTTGTTTTGTTTCTATGGCAACTATTACATCACATGAAAACCTTATGTGTCTAATATATGTTTTCAAAATGTTGTGTTTGTTGCTTATGGCAACAGTGTTCTACGCACGCGGGAAAACAAAATGGCGGAGTCTAATGCGATATTCACAGCAACTGAGAGGAGAGGAGGGATAAAATTCTTGTTTCTGTAAGGAAAGTCCACAAAGGATATTCATGGTGATCTGTCGCAGACATTGGGGGATCAATGCCCTTCATATTCCACAGTTAAGAACCGGGTTGTCAAATTTAAAACAGGCCACTTCAGCCCCAATGATGAGGAACATCCTGGATGACCGAGAGTGGTTGTTGTTCCGGAGATCGTCAATGCTGTGCACAACCTCATACTGGAGAATCGACAAATTTCAGCTAAAGCAATAGCAGACATCATGGGGATTTTGGCCACATCATACTAAGAGAGCAATCACTGGAGATGGACATCATGGTTGGAAGAATAGAAGGAACAAGGTGAATGTCACACTGTGCAAAGGGCTGGTGAGGAGTAGTACAGCGTATTCCCCACTAGGTGGCAGCAGTGTAGTGACAGAAAGTCAAAGTAACACTGTAACAGAAAGGCTGAAGTACAGCAGAGTAACTTCAGCAGGCAGTGCACAGGCGAACCACCAGGGGGCAATAGAGTAGTCAAGCAGTCAGGGTCCAGCCGGGAAGTCAAGATCAGGTCAGAAAACAGAACCGAGGTCGGATGCCGGGAGATCAGGTATGCAGAGGCAAACACAAAGGGCACAGGGAACATAAGACAAGACCGAAGGGTGAGGAGACACAAACCAGAGAAGAGGATGAACCAGGAAGGGTAAACAACTGACAGGAGCGGGAAGTCTGGGACTGAGACAGACGGACGATCTGGGGAGGGTACAGGTCAGGGCACGGTTACAAGGAGTCAGATCAAACAGGAAATCTCACCAGAGCCAGTCACAGGCTGCAGAGCAAAACTATAACCAGCACTGGAATGCTGGTGCAGAGGCCAGATATAGTGTCTCCTGAAACCGGAACGAGGCCAATGGGAGTTTATCCCCGGACATGACCAGGCCGGGTCTGGGAAACTCTGGAGCGGGGAATACCGGTCTTGCATCATGACATTGAAGAGAAAGATTGGCCACCCGATGGCTTCATACAATCAAGATAATGGAGGAGAAGACCCTGGTGGACTTATCTAGGCTGTACAAGATCGATCTTCATACAGAGCGTTCATCCATCAAGTCGTCATGGCTCAAGATCGAGCTGAAGGCCGTTAAAAAAATAAATAAATTTAGTTTGGTAGAATATTTCTGGTTAGTCCCATTGAGGTAGCCCAAAGTGGTCATAGAGAGGTCTTCATTACTCCTATGTCCAACCAATATTTTACACCTATGACCCGCATAGCTCCTTAGAATAGTTTTGACACCTGTTTCACTAGGTCAACAATGACTAACGTATGTGATATTATTTGTAGACCAAAGTTAGTACCGGGAACTACAATTTTTATTGGAATGCCAACCGGAGGCCAATCATCACATTAGACTGTTCACAAAGCCAGCTCAACCATTAACCGGTCTGGGCATTTTATGGTCATGGGTCTAGATTAACCTATAAACTATTAAAACATTTATAGGGCCAGACCAATCTGTGCCAAGCCTCCAATTACAGCATTAGATCATTCCTAGAACGTGTGCAGTCACAAGTCTAGAAGTCTTGTAGGGTTAGATCAGACCGGAGCCGTAATGAGAAGCTTTTACTAAAAAATAGCCAAGGCTGAAGAAAACAGTCCAAGAAAGCAGTCGGGCTGACATCCTTGTGAAAGTGGAAAGTACAGGGACTGACATATTGTTAGTGATGTCATTGATGATGTCATATTGTATTATGCAGCCTACACTCCAGTGGGATTCCCTGATATTATCGATGATGTCATGTTGTATTATGCAGCCTACGCTCCATTGGGTTTCCCTGATGTCATCGATGATGTCATGTTGTATTATGCAGCCTACACTCCAGTGGGTTTCCCTGATGTCATCGATGATGTCGTGTTGTATTATGCAGCCTACACTCCAGTGGGTTTCCCTGATGTCATCGATGATGTCATGTTGTATTATGCAGCCTACACTCCAGTGGGTTTCCCTGATGTCATCGATGATGTCATGTTGTATTATGCAGCCTACACTCCAGTGGGTTTCCCTGATGTCATCGATGATGTCATGTTGTATTATGCAGCCTACGCTCCAGTGGGTTTCCCTGATGTCATCGATGAGGTCATGTTGTATTATGCAGCCTACACTCCAGTGGGTTTCCCTGATGTCATCGATGATGTCATGTTGTATTATGCAGCCTACACTCCAGTGGGTTTCCCTGATGTCATCGATGAGGTCATGTTGTATTATGCAGCCTACACTCCAGTGGGTTTCCCTGATGTCATCGATGATGCCATGTTGTATTATGCAGCCTACACTCCATTGGGTTTCCCTGATGTCATCGATGATGTCATGTTGTATTATGCAGCCTACACTCCAGTGGGTTTCTCTGATGTCATCGATGATGTCATGTTGTATTATGCAGCCTACACTCCAGTGGGTTTCTCTGATGTCATCGATGATGTCATGTTGTATTATGAGGCTTACATGGAAGTGGGTTTCCTTGGACCCACCAGAGAAAAGGATTCTGGGGGTCTTCCTCCATCGATACAAAAATGTATATGTCCCCTATTAGTTATACACAGTATATGGTGTGGAGGGATCCCTCCCTAAATGATGGAGATCATGTTATTATCATAGGAGATCCTAAGTTGATGTGATTTTGTTACAATCTGTCATTTATTCTATTAATTTATTACTGATACTTTATACTAAAATACCTGTCAATGTATGGACTTCTATCTTAGCTTAAAGGGGCAGCAACCATCAAAAAAATGACCTAATGCTTAAATCAGGTTTTTGTGTAAAATGTATTTTTGAAACATTTGACAATATTTGTTTTTGTTTTATATATTGCAATCTTTATAAAAAAAATAAATACAAATTTTGCAATGTTATTCTAAATTCCTGTTGTTTAAGGAACCAAGCAATGAACAGGCTCAGCCCCCAACTTTTGTATTATAGCATCTAATGTGCATGTTCAAAGGTCATTATGAAGGAGGGGGAGGAGGTGAGCTGTGACATCACCTGAATAGTGAATAATGGATTCTGTGTTATCTACTGTATATAGAAGGTGTTCTCAGTCATTGTATAAGAGGAGGAGGTGAGCTGTGATATCACCTATTGTGAATGGTGGATCCTGTGTTATCTACTTTGTATAGAGGAGTTATCAGTCATTGTACATGAGGAGGAGGGGAGCTGTGACATCACCTATTGTGAATGGTGGATTCTGTGTTATCAGTCGTGTAGGAGGTGGAGGAGGTGAGCTGTGACATCACCTATTGTGAATGGTGGATCCTGTGTTATCAGTTGTATAGGAGGTGGAGGAGGTGAGCTGTAACATCACCTATTGTGAATGGTGGATCCTGTGTTATCAGTTGTATAGGAGGTGGAGGAGGTGAGCTGTGACATCACCTATTGTGAATGATGGATCCTGTGTTATCTATTTTATATAGAAGAGTTATCAGTCATTATACAGGAGGAGGAGGTGAGTTGTGATATCACCTATTGTGATGGTGGGTCCTGTGTTATCTATTGTACATAGAGGTGTTATCAGTCATTGTACAGAAGGGGGAAGAGGTGAGCTGTGACATCACCTATTGGAGGTGATGTCACAACTCACAGCACAGAGGAGGTGAGTTGTGATATCACCTATTGTGAATGGTGGGTCCTGTGTTATCTATTGTATATAGAGGGGTTATCAGTCATTGTACAGAAGGGTGAAGAGGTGAGTTGTGACATCACCTATTGGAGCTAATGTCACAAATCACACAGCACAGAGGATGTGAGTTGTGATATCACCTATTGTGAATGGTGGGTCCTGTGTTATCTTTGTATATAGAGGTGTTATCAGTCATTGTACAGAAGGGGGAAGAGGTGAGTTGTGACATCACCTATTGTGGATCCTGTTATCTACTGTATATAGAGGTGTTACCGGTCATTGTAATTCTGCCTCTGATAAGTAAACTTAGTAAACTCTTTCTAAAAGGACAGGAAATAGGAGTCTAAAAAATACCCAGCGGCGGCTATAAAAGTTGCTTGATTACTATGTTTTTTAAGAAAGATGTTCATGCGCAAAAAAAAAAACTTTGCCAATTAAAAAATAACACAAAACCTGATTTAAACAATAGGTGATTTTCTAATGATAGCCTGACTTCAAGATATATTGGATCCATGGAACATTAAGCCGTGAGTCTAACTCCTACGGCGCTGGGGAAAGTTGGCATCAGACACCATGATGGAATATGTGCCAACTATATGGATGCTCCTAGAATACGGCAGGACCTCTCGGACTTCACGAAGAGTCTGCAAATTTCCCTGGACATGGGCTGAATCCACCCAAAACTTCCCAGAATAATTAGTGTCCTCGTCCAGGATGGCAACAAATGGGAAGTGGAGAGGTAGTTGGGAGAAGAATGTTTCTCAATACACAGTGCCTTGCGAAAGTATTCAGCCCCTTTGAATTTTTCAATCTTTTCCCACATTTCAGGCTTCAAACATAAAGATAAAAATGTTAATGTTCTGGTGAAGAATCAACAACAAGTGGACACAATTGTGAAGTTGAACGAAATTTATTGCTTATTTTAAAGATTTTTAAAAAATAAATAACTGAAAATTGGGGCATGCAATATTATTCATCCCCTTTAAGTTAATACTTTGTAGCGCCCCCTTTTGCTGAGATTACAGCTGCAGTCGCTTGGGGTATGTGTGTATCAGTTTTGCACATCGAGAGACTGAAATTCTCGCCCATTCTTCCTTTGCAAACAGCTGGAGCTGAGTGAGGTTGGATGGGGGCGTTTGTGAACAGCAGTTTTCAGCTCTTTCCACAGATTCTCGATTGGGTTCAGGTCTGGACTGTGACTTGGCCATTCTAACACCTGGATACGTTTATTTGTGAACCATTCCATTGTAGATTTTGCTTTATGTTTTGGATCATTGTCTTGTTGGAAGACAAATCTCCGTCCGTGCCTGCTATTTTTGTACCTCGCTGCCCGATCCGGATTTGACCTCTGCTCTGTTTTCTGATAACGTCCTTGCCTGCCGATTCTGTCCCTGTTCTGCTATTCCTGGTTTGACCCTGCCTGACGACTACTCTCATCAGACTGCAGCCTTCCACAGGTAGTGATCTCCAGGGCCCTGTGTAATTCCAAATCCCTGTATAGGGTTTAAAGGGTTTCAGGGTTCTGGGGGTCCTGCTTGGGCTTCCCTCTAGCCTGTCCATTACATCCCATCTGAGTCTGTTGATCCAGGCAGGCGTTACACTAGGCTGGCCAGCATGATTATTGCACAGGTGTGCCTAGGCTGGCCAGCATGATTGTTGCACAGGTGTGCTTTAGGCTGGCCAGCATGATTATTGCACAGGTGTGCCTAGGCTGGCCAGCATGATTGTTGCACAGGTGTGCCTTAGACTGGCCAGCATGATTATTGCACAGGTGTGCCTTAGGCTGGCCAGCACGATTATTGCACAGCTGTGCCTTAGGCTGGCCAGCACGATTATTGCACAGGTGCGCTTTAGGCTGGGAAAACTGGCAATAATCATCCACTCTTGGGTAGGATTTGTGTAAACCCGCCACTTTTCTGACCAATTTTACAACTATGCCATTTTACAGTGGATATCACCAGATTCTTCCTGCCAAATCTGCCAGGAATGCTGGAGCCTCGAGCGTTACTGTGAACACAACCTAAAGCTTGGCTAACAGCAATTCCTTCTGAGCATACATGTAAATTGATGGGTGAAAGGGAAGTAGTAAAGCTGAAAGCTGACCATGCACATGAGAAAATATGTACTGTATTTTTTGGATTATAAGACGCACTTTTCCTGTCCAAAATTTGGGAGGAAAATGAGGGGTGCGTCTTATAATCTGAATACACCTTACTAGGAGGTGGGGGAGAGGGGTCACAGGACAATGCTTGGGCCTGTGGGGTGCTGTGCTGTGAGTGGTGAGGCAGGGGCATCCTGAAACTGTCAGCGGTGCCGGGTTCAAATAATGGCGCCTGGAGGTAGTGCATGCGCAGATGGAGCACTCAGCTCAAGATCTCATCTAGGCACGCGCCTTCTCCGGCCCATTGATCTCCCAGCAGCTGACTTAAGGAAAATGGCGCATGGATGTGGCGCATGCGCAGATGAGATCTTGGCTTGTCATTGAGCCGATAGCTCAATCTGCGCATGCGCCGCCTCCGGGCACCATTATTTGAAGCCCGCACCGCCGCCAGTTTCTGGAAGTTGCCTACCTCACAGCATCTGGGACATACTAATGCCAAATCTGCGCATGCGCCAACTCTGGGCACCACTTTCCTTAAGTCCGCTGCTGGGAGATCAATGCCTAGATGATATCTTGAGCCAAGAGCTCAACCTGTACACGCGCCGCCTCCGGGCGCCAATATTTGAAGTCCACACCGCCAACAGTTTTTGGAAGTTACCCACCTCACAGCACCTGGGACACCCGCCAGCCGCACCACCCGCACCATTGACCTGCCTCCTGTGACCCCGCTTCACCAACGCTGCCATACCCCCTTCCCCTGCCCCGGTAAGACTTCACCAGATTGTAAGACAGACCCCATTTTTTGTTAACCTTTTTTTGAGGTGAGTCTTATAATCCAGCGCGTCTTATAAACCAAAAAATACGGTAGTTGGCCAGTTCTGTTGGAAAAATCGGGTTCAGACCTGTAAGCCAATGTCAGCTTATCTTCCCTGAGAACATAAGGATCGGACAGGTGAAAATCTACATGCCCGATCCTTGTTTCTTCCATTTTCCACCAAATTAATGGGTAGTCACGTTTAGACCAGGCAGATTTTTACCCCTGATCTAGATTTTGCACATACCCTCTGGCTGTACATTGTATAAGCCATGCTGGATGGTTTACGCTATAATTCTCAGTCTTTTGACAGATGAATCGACAAAACTAATCTATTGTTAAAACTCCGTAAGGAAACGAACATTCTTCCATCTTGTCGGCCTCCGGGTGCGAGAGGAACAGGATATGTGAGATTTTTTTCCCTTTGTCACCTGCGATGTTAATACATTGTTGAATGTGAGAGTAAAAGTCTCTTCCGTCGCTTTCATTCGTTTGCATAAAACAATAGTAGACCAAACGTAGGACGTTAAGTGCCGGGAGACGGCCTCAAATGACACTTTTCTCACAGCTCGGATTTCAGAAAAGTCTTATAATAGATGGTTGTGATGTTTAATCGCGGAAATACTATACTTTTTCCATCCCGCTGGTTCAGCTGCCGCATAAAACAGAAAAATGTACAAACCCGACACCCTGGCCGATGAATACAATGTGTTCTGTTGTCAGATCTACGTCAAGATACACAAGAAAGTCCTTCAGACGATAGAGCTCTTGGACCCATCTTATTCCAGCACGCCGACCATCAAGACCAGCGTACAAAATTAATTGGGACCAGTTTGTGCGGTAAATATTCTATATTGTAGTAATTGCATTTAAAATTTATATATTGAATATTTACATATACATCAATATTTGCATATAAATACCTCAGCATAAATGAGTACACCCCAATGATTTGTTAGAAAGCGTTTAGATTCCTTTCCGAACCTACATTTTCGATAGGATACTACACGGCCATTCGCACACCTCAATAAAGTAAATGTTCCTAACCAATTCATTCAAGAGCATTTTGCATTTAATGAGTACACCCCAGAGAAAGTCTTAGGAAAAAGGCTAAAGTTTAACCTATAATATTCTAATTACCAAGAACTCAACCACAGGTAAGTCTAATTCATGTGCAGCAGACGGGGTGTACTATAAATTATTTAACAAAGAAAATCTCATTCTATGCTGTCAGCAATGGCACCATATGTAAAAGAAATGTTACAAAACCTGGAGAAAGAAAATCATTTCTGTATACAAGAAGAGTGAAGGCTTCAAGAAGATCAGCAAAGCTTTACTTATTATCCAGAATATTGGAGCAACAGTGATACAAACATGTAACAAAGATGGAACTGTAACCAACACCAGAGATGTCCACTTTGACCACAGAAGATGCCACCTAAACAGGAGCGTCTTCTGATGAGAAGAGGTGAAAAAAATCCACATGCAAGTTCACTACAGTTATCTAAAGAAGTAAAAAGCTGTCAGCAATGGCACCATATGTAAAAGAAATGTTACAAAACCTGGAGAAAGAAAATCATTTCTGTATACAAGAAGGGTGAAGGCTTTACTTATCACCCAAACTTCTAATTACCAAGAACTAAACCATAGGTAAGTCTAATTCATGTGCAGCAGACGGGTGACTATAAACAGGCGTTACTTAAAGAAAACCTTTTCCCATTTCATGCAGTCAGCAAAGGCACCACATGTAAGAGAAATGTTAAAAAAACAAAGAAAGAAAATAATTTCTGTATACAAGAAGGCTAAAGGCTTCAAGAAGATTAGCAAAACTTTACTTATCATCAAGAATTCTAATTACCAAAAAGTCAACCACAGGTCAGTCTAATTCATATGCAACAGATGGCTGACTATGAGCAGGCATTACTAAACAGAAAAAAACCTTTTCTCATTTCATGCTGTCAGCAATGGTACTCCATGTAAGAGAAATGTCACAAAACCTGAGAAAAAATCATTTCAGTATACAAGATGGATTAAGGCTTCAAGAAGATCAGCAAAGGTTTACTTATCATCTAGAATTCTAATTACCAAGAACTCGAGCACAGGTAAGTCTAATTCATGTGCAGCAAATGGGTGACTAAAAACAGGCATTAATTAAAAAAGAAAACCTTTCTCATTTCATGCTGTCAGCAATGGCACCACATGTAAGAGAAATGTCACAAAACCTGAGAAAGAAAATCATTTCTGCATACAAGAAGGGTGAAGGCTTCAAGAAGATCAGCAAAGCTTTACTTATTATCCAGAATATTGGAGCAACAGTGATACAAACATTTAACAAAGATGGAACTGTAACCAACACCAGAGATGTCCACTTTGACCACAGAAGATGCCACCTAAACAGCCTTTACTGGGCCAGGGCCCATGCTGAAAAATATGAAGAAAATTGGGACTCTATACTATAGGATGATAAGAACAAAAGAAATGTTTTGGGACTGCTTCAAAGCTGTATGGTGTTACAAAGGTGAGGTGTACAAAGAAATATGCAGGGTGCCTACAGTGTGACATGGTGGTGGCAGTGTCTGGCCAAGATGTCGGCCTGCCTGTTCATTATCGTGCTTTATAAAGGTCTTCTGTGAAAAGAAGGCTGAGGTCTTGCCACCCCACAGACCTTATAACTGTCCGGCTGATCTTCTACCTGGTACTTCCCCTCACTGAGGTCGGATGTATCCTCTATCTCAGTCTGATACTCAGGCCATGTCTAAATACACTCAAAAAACTTGGCTAAAGGATTCATCCATAAATCCTCTCTGGCAGGAGCTGGCTTCTTCTTCTTCGTGGCTTAACAGGATGGTTCCCCAGATCCGTACATAAACTATTGAGGTCTTAACAAATTCCCTATCAAGAACAAGTTGCCTTTGCCCTTTATGTCTGAGCTATTTGACAGAATGCGTGAGGCTGAGATGTTTTCTAAACTGGATCCGCGAGGGGCTAACATCTTGATTCGTATCCATAAGGGCAACAAATTGAAAATGGTCCTTAATACTCGTGACGGTCACGAGTTTCTCGTCACGCCCTTCGAGCTGTGTAATGCACCTGCCGTGTTTCAGGATAGATTCTCCTCTATTTTTCCTTGGTTGTGTGCTTGGATGATATCCTGATTTTCTCTGCTGATCTATTTTGCCTTAGGAGACATGTCTGTCAAGTCCTGGATTGACTCAGGGAGAACAATTTGTTTGCCAAATTGCCCAAATGTGTTATTGAAAACAACTCCTTGCCTTTCATCGGCTACATAGTTTTCAACCAAGGTCTCAAAATGGATCTAGAGAAGGTTTCTGCTGTTCTTTACTGGCCACAACCTAAAGGGGTTTGAGGGTTGTGGGTTTTGCCAACTTCTACAGATAATTTATTCAGCACTTCATGTCCCTAATGGCACCCAACCAAGAAGGGGGCTAATACCAGAGTCTGACCAGAATCGGCCTTGTCTGCCTTCCAGCATCTGAAAGGGACCTTCTCGAGGGCTCCAGTTCTGCACCACAATGATCTTACCAAGCAATTTCTTTAGGAGGTAGATGCCTCTTCTATCGGTGTTGACATAATTCTTCTGTAAAGAAATTCGTTAGGAAAATCTGGCTTTTGCAGGGTTTTTTTGCTGAGCGAAACTACATATTTGGGTATCGAGAGCTTCTGGACGTCAAATTGGATCTCAAAGAGTGGCTATATCTACTGGACAGCACAGCTCTCCATTAATTATTTACACGGACCATAAGAATCTGACCTTCTTGCAGTCAACAGAGCGGTTGAATCCTCGTCAAGCAAAGTGGGCGCTCTATTTCACACATTTCAACTTCAAATTACACTTCCGTCCTACTACAGCTCCTGTCATAGTCCTTCAACATATGTGATTCCTTGGAGGAGCCTCACAACATCATAGACATAATTGTTGAAGCAGCCCCAGTTCTTTTAAGAGACATTTCGACAGGCAAGACATTTGTCCCTATGGCTAAGAAGAGGAGAATTCTATCTTGGCTCACAAATCCAAGTTGGCTGGCTTTATGGGCATACGTAAGTCCACTGAGCAAATTGCTTGATGCTTCTGGTGGCCCTCACTGGCGAGGATGTCCAGGACTTCATAAATGTTTATTCACAGTGTACAAGAAATAAGTCTTCCACGGACAAGCCTACTGGCTTACTCCAGCCTCTGTCAGTTTTTTCCACTTCATGGCAACATATTGCTACAGACTTCATTACGGACCTGCCTCTCTCTGAGAGTTGCAATAACTTCTAGGTTCTGGTGGATCGGTTTACTCAGATAGCTCACTTCATTCCTCTGGCTAGACTTCTGTCCACTTCAAAGCTCACAACGCACCTCTTCCAGCATGCGTTTCGGATTCCCAGTCTTCCTTTTCGAAATACGGTAGTCTCTGATCGTAGAGACCAGTTCACGTTGAAGTTTTAGATAGTCCTGTGCAAGCTACTGGATGTCCAGCTTGAAGTTTCTTCTGCGTATCATCTGCAGACCAATGGACAAGTAGAACGGGTAAATCAGATTCTTGGAAACTACCTTTACCATTTTATTTTTGCCCGCCAGGTTGAATGGGTACAAGTATTGACCTGGGAAGAGTTTACTCACAATAATCATGTAGGGGAGTCTTCCAGAGTGTCTCCATTGGTCATGGTATGCTTCCAGCATCCTCAAGTGCCTTTTCTATCTCTGCTACCTCATGGCCACCAACAGCCGATGTCTTGTACAGTAACTTTCTACAGATTTGCCAACCCCAGGCCTCATTCCTTAAGGTCTTGTCTAGGATGAAGACTCATGGGGACAAGAAGAGAGGTTTGCCGCAACAGTATCTTCTCAAAGATAAAGTCTAGTTGTCATCCCGAGATATTAAATTCACCTAAAGGTGTCTTCGTACAAGTTTGCTCTCTGGTATCTTGGTCCGTGCAAAATCCTCAGGCAACTTAATCAGGTAATCTACCATCTTCAACTCCCTGCAAGTCTACAAATCCCAAATGCCTTTCATGTCTCGCTCCTGATACAGGTGGGTCTTCTCGAAGCCCCATGTGACTTACACTAACACTGTTCCTGAGGGCCCCTCGGACGTCTTTAAGGTTCAGGACAACCTGGATACAAAAAACGTTTGGGAAAGGACCTTCTATCTTGTGGACTGGAAGGGATTTGGACCTGAGGAGAGATCCTGGGGGTATCCTGAGGGCAATATCTGTGCCCCAGTCATTCTGGAGCATTTTCTTTGTCGAACTGGTCTAAAAGAGAGGGGATGTAAGGACGGGTAGTAACAGGGTGGCTACTTGCATACCTCCGCAGTAACGCCCCACTCATCATTCTCGCCATGCAGTTTCCACTCATTTCAGATCTTCCTGTTGAATTGCCTGTTGCAGCACTCCTCTGCACTGCTACATCTGTTGTAACTTCTATTTGGCCTTATGGGGACATGACTGGTCTCTGCAAGAATTTAATCCTGCTGTGTCCTGCAGAGATTGGGTTCCCTGACCTATCCTGTGAAAACAGGGTCTATTTTAGGTAACTCCTTCCACTACTACTTGCACGAACGCTGGTCCAAGTCAGATTGTCTACTAGTCTCCAGATCATCCCTTTACCTGTTTTGATTCTTCCATTTTAGATTCGGCTTGGACCCCCGATCTGTCTGACTTCTTCGCTCCTGACCACAACTTTGTACTTGGATCCTGTGCTGCCTGCGATGATCTTGGACCGTCTGATTATGACTTTGTCTTGCTCTCCTGTACATTGTTCCCGCGTATTTGACCCTCCGGTCAGCTACTGCAGTACCGATGACTGCCCTGGAGTGTTAACTGATGTCTATCGGCAGCCCAGCCTATCTTCATCACCAGAGGTCCTAGTGAAGACCCAGTAGACACTAAGTTATGCCCCTCCAGGGTAAACCCGGCTTGCGGTGCAGTGTGACCCAGATATTGATTAAATTCTTACTTTCAAATCGGGTGTACTAATTTAAGCTGTGCATTGTGTCTTGGAACACACAGTGGAAATCCTGTGCTACCTACCTTGATCTTGTATCTTGGCGCACACCCTCTGATCCTGTGCTGCATGCCCTGATCTTGGACCATCTGACTACGCCTCTACTTCACTCTCCTATATCTCGTACCTGCGCCTTTAACCCACCGGTCAGTTTCTGCAGTACTGGGGACTGACCTGGAGTGGTACCTGGTGTCTACCAGCAGCCAAGGCTATCTTCACCATCAGAGGCTCTAGAGAAGACCCTGTAAACACTTAGTTATACCCTTCCAGGGTAAACCCAGCCTCCGGGGCAGAATGTCCGAGATATTGATTAAATTCTTACTTTCAAAGGGGGTGTACTCATTTATGCTGAGCATTGTATCTTGACGTACACAGTGGCGATCCTGTGCTGCCTGCCCTGATCTTGGCCGATCTGACTATGCCTCTATCTCGCCCTCATGAAACTTGTTACCGTGCTGTTGACCCTCCGGTCAGCTGCTGCAGTATCGGGGGACTGCCCTGGAGAGGTACCTGGTGTCTACCGGCATCCCAATTCTTACTTTTAAAGGGGGTATAGTCATTTATGCTGAGCATTGTATATGGATGGATGGATGGATGGATGGATGGAACAACTTGGATTATTTTTTTATTTTAACCCAGAACATATTAGATAGATGAAAGGAATTACTAAATAGAAATCATCTAAATGAAGCATCTGCAGCCGGTGAATGCAGCGTCGTTGCCTCTGCGCTTTCCGCCGTCATTAAGATCAGTAATTGGCGGCGGGTACAGCGGCTTTTTTTGCTAAATGCCGGGAAATGGCGTCCACAATTCCACAAACACTTCAGCTATTTCTCCTAATCCCACGGCCTGAGAACATAAAGCCACCTCTGCACACAGCAGAAAATGACGGGCGGTCAATATTGACCTAAGATCGCTCTTATTTTATATAACAGGAAAGTAAATGCGACTCCGCCCGTCTTATCTTATTACGGCTGTTATATACTCCGACATCCGAGGTCACAGAAAAGCACCTCAATAGGTCCATAAGATGGACCCCTATGGACTTGTTTCGCCCGGGGACCAGGGGTACTCAGATCCGGGCCACAGAGTCACTTCTGTGGGTATCACGGCAGCGTGACCCGGTCTGTGATCCCAGGCTCCACAGTAAAAGGGGTTTTGTTAGGGGAGATTGTCCGTGACGCCACCCACGGTTGTGGTGATGGTGGAACACCACCGCTGCTCTAGAAGGGGATCCCGGGAGCGATGACAGGGAGCAGCGTAGTTGTTATGTCCCCTCCGTGGGTAGGGGGGTTGGTTGTCCCGGGGCCCGATGATGGGGTAAGCAGGGAGCAGGGCGCAGTGCTGCAGTGCGGTGCCCGAGGGCACGGGTGTACTCACAAGAAAGTCACACAGAGTCACTGGTGAACTAAGAATTGCCGGTGTCCGCGGCCTCCAGTACGGGGGTGTTAGAGTCCCACACACGGTGCAGCAGCCCTTGTTGTTTCCTTCCCTGCAGTCAAGTGCCTTTTCCTCCTCTCTCTTCCTCTTTCTCCTCAGCCGGGAACGGGGAATCTACTCCCCTGTAGTGATCCGGGTACCCAGGTACCGAGGGGCCACCGCCCGGCTCCGGCTACCTGTTCTGGCCCCTTCCTCACTACGGCCTGCCCCGGCCCTTTTGGAGAACCCTTCACTCCCAGCCGGGAGCTACACTCCAGACCTCTGTCCTGTCTGCACTCCTCACACTTTCTGCTCCAGCCCCTCCCCTCTCCTCTGCTTTTCCCTTACACTGGGGGCTGTGCTTTGTCATGCTGCACCGGTGTGAGATCATGTTACCAAGGAGGATTAACTCTTTATGTGACACCCTGGCTGTACCAGGGCGTCACACACCCCCTTGGTAAAACACGGCCCGTCCTCGGGCCGGCTAGGCACCGACATTTTATTAAACTGGAAAAGATAAAACATCAAACATTTTCAATCCTCCCAAAACGGGATGCACATCACTTTAACATTGCAGTAACAGTCCAACACTTTTAATAATAACAGGGTAACGGTTCCTTCAGTCACCCACCCAAACAACCTAGCCTTGGTGCTGCCCCTAAAACCCAGGGAGCACCCCTTGACCCCAGTCCAGGAACAGCCCCAAATTGGTCAACGGGACCGGTACTTCGCTGCCGTTGCGGCCGGGCGGACTGCCGGAGCCGTCGTCATCTCCGTTGCGGCCGGGCGGACTGCCGGGGCCGGTGGCAGGGTGGTGACAAAGGTGAGGCCTGGGGACCCCAGGTCTGGGTCCTCCCCAACAGGCGCTGCGGGCTCCGCTACCGGTAACAGGGGTAACGGCTCGGTGCATCGCTGCGGCGGCCTCTTCCAGGAACCAAATGCTGGCAGAGTCCTGGCGTCCCTGCTTCCACAGTCCTTGTCACATAAGCTGCGGTTCCTTTCTACTGCTCCCCCTTGGTACTCGGGAGCAGTCCTTCCAGCAACTTTTAAACTTTCTCTTTCGCTTCCGGTCCTCCGGAGCTTCACTTCCGCCCGCGTTCTCGGGGGGGCGGAGCCTCTTTTTCACGCCCAATGCTTGGGGAAGAAGGTGCTGGGCGGGAGATTTTCGCGCCCAAAATGGCGACAAAGATGGTGACTTTAAGATTTTTGCAGCGGATCACCGCTGACAGTCCAGAATAAGGCGCACTTCCTCCAGATAACTGGATGGGTTCGATCCTGTTCGTGACGCCAAATGTTTCGCCCGGGGACCAGGGGTACTCAGATCCGGGCCACAGAGTCACTTCTGTGGGTATCACGGCAGCGTGACCCGGTCTGTGATCCCAGGCTCCACAGTAAAAGGGGTTTTGTTAGGGGAGATTGTCCGTGACGCCACCCACGGTTGTGGTGATGGTGGAACACCACCGCTGCTCTAGAAGGGGATCCCGGGAGCGATGACAGGGAGCAGCGTAGTTGTTATGTCCCCTCCGTGGGTAGGGGGGTTGGTTGTCCCGGGGCCCGATGATGGGGTAAGCAGGGAGCAGGGCGCAGTGCTGCAGTGCGGTGCCCGAGGGCACGGGTGTACTCACAAGAAAGTCACACAGAGTCACTGGTGAACTAAGAATTGCCGGTGTCCGCGGCCTCCGGTACGGGGGTGTTAGAGTCCCACACACGGTGCAGCAGCCCTTGTTGTTTCCTTCCCTGCAGTCAAGTGCCTTTTCCTCCTCTCTCTTCCTCTTTCTCCTCAGCCGGGAACGGGGAATCTACTCCCCTGTAGTGATCCGGGTACCCAGGTACCGAGGGGCCACCGCCCGGCTCCGGCTACCTGTTCTGGCCCCTTCCTCACTACGGCCTGCCCCGGCCCTTTTGGAGAACCCTTCACTCCCAGCCGGGAGCTACACTCCAGACCTCTGTCCCGTCTGCACTCCTCACACTTTCTGCTCCAGCCCCTCCCCTCTCCTCTGCTTTTCCCTTACACTGGGGGCTGTGCTTTGTCATGCTGCACCGGTGTGAGATCATGTTACCAAGGAGGATTAACTCTTTATGTGACACCCTGGCTGTACCAGGGCGTCACAGACTCATTCTGCAGGCATCATTAGAATAACAGACCATACGTACACCTGATGTTAACTTTACACGAGAAATGGCTGATAACAGAGAAAAATAGATTGTACTCAGTTCCAGAGCATAGACTTAAAGGGTTGTGCAGGATTAGAAAAAAAATGGTCTTCCTCCAAACATCTACAGATTGTAAATATGATATTCTACTGAAGTGCTGCAATGCCACATGCAACCTGCTTACCGGGGAGGCGCTGTTTGTAGAAGAGGGCAGTCATTTATCTAGCTGTGGACATCACCCTTCTCCACTTCCCACTGTGGCCAAGTTTGGATGTTGTACTTTTGTTTTTTACCCCCTTCTAAATTTTTTAATTTTCCATCAGAATAGTCATATCCAGACTCCTTTTTGCAAGACGAGTTTTAATCTTTAATTCAAATTGAATATTATAGGTGTGCCTTAGGCTGGCCAATATGATTACTGCACAGGTGTGCCTTAGGCTGGCCAGTATGATTATTGCCAGGTGTACCTTAGGTTGGCCAGCATGATTGTTGCACAGGTGTGCCTTAGGCTGACCAGTATGATTATTGCACAGGTGTACCTTAGGTTGGCCAGCATAATTGTTGCACAGGTGTACCTTAGGCTTTCCAGCATGATTACTGCACAGGTGCGCCTTAAGCGGGCCAACATGATTATTGCACAGGTGTGCCTTAAGCTGGCCAACATGATTATTGCACAGGTGTGCCTTAAGCTGGCCAACATGATTATTGCACAGGTGTGCCTTAAGCTGGCCAACATGATTATTGCACAGGTGTGCCTTATGCTGGCCAACATGATTATTGCACAGCTGTGCCTTAGGATTCCCAACATGATTATTGCACAGGTGCGCCTTAGGCTGGCCACAGTAAAATGCCACTCTAAAATGTGCAGTTTTATCACACACGGCACAATGCCACAGATGTTGCCAGTTTTGAGGGAGCGTGCAGGCGTCATGCTGACTGCAGGAATGTCCTCCTGTCGCCCGTAAATTGAATGTTCATATCTTCACAATAAGTCATCTCCAAAGGTGTTTCAGAGAATTTGGCAGAACATCCTATGGCTTCACAACCACAGACCACGAGTGACCGCACCAGCCCAGGACCTCCACATCCGGCATCTTCACTTCCAAGATTGTCTGAGACCGGCCCCGGGGACAGCGGCTGCAACAATCCGTGCACAAACTGTCAGGGAGGCTCATCTGCTGCTCGTCATCCTCATCGGGGGTCTCCACCTGACTGTTCGTTATCGTAACTGACTTGAGTGGGGAAATGCTCACATTCAATGGCATCTGGCACTTTGGAGAGGTGTCTCTTCATGGATGAATCCTGGGTTTCAGGGGAAAAGTATTCTACTTGCGGAGACTGACAAACCAATCTGCCTGTCAATGGTGAGGAGTCTTATAGCTGCACTGCTCCTTTGGGAAATAATCAAATTGTCTCTTCAGGGAGGAAGGAGACAAACTGTAGCGCCAACTAATGGAAGTAGCAATCCTAAAAGTCAAAAGTGACCCTCCAACGAGCCTTGTCATATGACCAAGGATTTATATGCCAGATCAGAACCTCAATTTGCAGACATGGTGTTTCGGGATGATTGTCCCTCGTCAGTGCAAAGTATGAGATCTGAGTGCAAAGTATGAAGTCTGATCTCGTTGAATGAGAAGCTCTGCTGGGGTCTCAGTGGAAAAGTATTCTCCTTGCGGAGACTGACAAACCAATGTGCCTGTCAATGGTGAGGAGTCTTATAGCTGTAATGCTCCTCTGGGAAATATTCAAATTGTCTCTTCAGGGAGGAAGAAGACGAACTCTAGCGCCACCTAATGGAAGTAGCAATCCTAAAAGTCAAAAGTGACCCTCCAACGAGCCTTGTCATATGACCAAGGATTTATGCCAGATCAGAACCTCAATTTGCAGACATGGTGTTTCAGGATGATTGTCCCTCGTCAGTGCAAAGTATGAGGTCTGAGTGCAAAGTATGAGGTCTGATCTCGCATGGGACTTAAATATGAGTGTCTGAGCAAAGGGTCTGAATACTTATGACCATGTGATATTTCAGATTTTCTTGTTTAATACTTTTAATGAGGAAAAAAATTAACTTTTTTGAATTTACCAAATGGCTGCAATGAAACAAAGAGTGAAAAATGTAAAGGGGTCTGAATATTTTCCGTACTCACTGTATTTCCAGGAGGAATAACAGAGGAACAATACTAGCAAAATCTTCGAAATAACAGAATTTATATTTTTATGCTGAAGACGCGTCACATCAGGAAGGAGGAGGGTGAAGAATGGATACGGCACGTGCGGACAGTATATAACCGTAATATATAACCGTAATTAGACGTGACGTGTAATTATCACACTTGTGTACATTGGTTACTCCGGATTCCGCGCCGCTGAGCTCAGCGTTCCTTCTGGCACCGGTGGCATAGTTATAGTCACTGGTTACTATGTCACCTTTTTATGGGCACAAGGTGATATCATAAATAACATTTTCAGGAGACATAATGGAGATTTTTTTTAAACTAAGGCTGACCAAAAGATGGATGTCGTTGGCTGGATACACACACAGTATATTGAAATTTTGGGATTGGGGCGTAATGACAAGATCAAACTGCGACCGGGCCCGGCAGGGTTAGGGGCCCGGTGCCCGCCCTGCAGAGAAGCAGCCGGCTTCTCTCTGTGAGAGAGGAGCTGCACTGTTCAGTGGCAAACCATG
The DNA here is from genome assembly GCF_048569485.1 of Anomaloglossus baeobatrachus. Classification (NCBI taxonomy): domain Eukaryota; kingdom Metazoa; phylum Chordata; class Amphibia; order Anura; family Aromobatidae; genus Anomaloglossus; species Anomaloglossus baeobatrachus. The sequence continues at coordinate 39,421,545 of NC_134356.1, read as the reverse complement.
CAGGGAGTATGGGGCCCGTGAGTCAGGGGGGCCTGGTGCCAGTGGCAGCCCCGGGTCCTCCTCGTCCGTCATTGCACACAGTAATGATGAAGGATGGAGCTGAACATAATTATCCTGTACCCTGAGTGTCGATGCCATTATCCCATACCCCGAGCGTCGGTGTGCAGTTGGGGTGGGCCCAAGTCTAAACTTTGCACCAGGGCCCCATCAACCTCTAGTTACGCCACAGTGTGGGTGGGTTCATTGCCTCTGGGCAATTCAGAATAGATTAGTGAAACTTTTCTGCTCCCTGTACTTTCCGCCAACTCTCATATGAAAGATAACATGAAAAATGATTTCAAAATGATGTTATCTTACTTCAAAAGATCCCTCCATGCCGACGGCTGGGTGCCACACTCCTATGTACCTTACTGTCACTGCTTGTCATCAAGTGTAATCTGACTCTAGCAGCAGAGAATAGGAAAGAGGGGTGTGCACACTAATTTGAGGGTGAGGTGCTAGTGAATGGGAGGATCCCTTTAGTATACATATAGAAGTACACTGCACACTCAATGAAGTGAATAATTATTCATTTTATTGAGAATTCAAAAAAAACCATGCAAAGGAAAATAAACTAAAGGACAGAAAATTGCTCTGACGTTGCGGCCACAGGCCTTGTTCACAGAGTCTGCTGTCACTAATAGTTCTGTATTCCAGAACGGCTCGTTCTATACAGCCAAGGCACGTGAGCGCCGGCGTCCACACAGGCTCGGAGAATATATCCTAGGCGTTCCTGATACCCCATTCATACCATATATGCAATCTCTCTACTAATATATTGATACAGCATTCTCCCTGGAATACAGAACTATTAGTGACAGCAGACTCTGAACAAGGCCTGTGGCCGCAACGTCAGAGCAATTTTCTGTCCTTTAGTTTATTTTCCTTTGCATGGTTTTTTTGAATTCTCAATAAAATTAATAATTATTCATTTCATTGAGTGTGCAGTGTACTTCTAGCAGCAGAGAAGACAGATTACAGGAAGTGGAGGCGGGTCTTTGTCTCTCTACAGGAAGTGGGGGCGGGTCTTTACTCTCTACAGGAAGTGGGGGCGGGTCTTTACTCTCTACAGGAAGTGGGGGCGGGTCTTTACTCTCTACAGGAAGTGGGGGCGGGTCTTTACTCTCTACAGGAAGTGGGGGCGGGTCTTTGTCTCTCTACAGGAAGTGGGGGCGGGTCTTTGCCTCTCTACAGGAAGTGGGGACGAGTCTTTGTCTCTCTACAGGAAGTAGGGATGAGTCTTCACCTCTACTGGAAGTGGGGGTGGTTCTTTGTCTCTACAGGAAGTGGCGATGGGTCTTTGTCTCTCTACAGGAAGTGGGGGCGGGTCTTTGTCTCTCTACAGGAGTGGAGACGGGCCTTTGCCTCTCTACTGGAAGTGGGGACGAGTCTTTGTCTCTCTACAGGAAGTGGCGATGGGTCTTTGTCTCTCTACAGGAAGTGGGGGCGGGTCTTTGTCTCTCTACAGGAAGTGGGGGCGGGTCTGTCTCTACAGGAAGTGGGGGCGGGTCTTTGTCTCTCTACAGGAAGTGGGGGTAGGTATTTGTCTCTCTACAGGAAGTTGGGGTGTTTTCCCTCTACAGGAAGTGAGGGTGGGGCTTTTCTCTTTACAGGAATTCGGGGGGTATTTTCTCACTAAAGGAAGTGGGGACTGGTCTTTTTTCTCTACAGGAATTGTGGCATTTCTTTTCTCTATATAGAAAGTAGAGGTGGGGTTTTACTCGCTACAGGAAGCGTGGGAGGGTATTTTCTCTCTAGAGGAAGTGTGTATGGGGCTTTGTCTCTATATAGGAAGCATGCATGGGTCTCTCTCTAAAGGGAGGGAGGGTCTTTTCTCTCTACAGGAAATGTGCGTGAGTCTATCTCTACAGGAAGTAGAAGAGGGTCTTTTCTCTTTACAGGAAGTGTGGTGGGTCTTTACTCTCTACAGGAAGTGGGTGTGAGTCTTTTCTTTCTACAGGAAGTGGGTCTTTACAGGAAGTGAGGGGGGTCTTTACCCTCTTCAAAAAGTGGGGCGGGGCTTTGACTCTACAGGAAGTGAGGGTGGATGTTTACTCTCTACAGAAAGAGGGACTCGTCTTTTTCACACTACAGGAAATGGGCGCGGGTCTATACTCTCTACAGGAAGTGGGGAGTAGTCTCTTTGTCTCTCTACATGAAGTATCCGTGGGTCTTTCTCTACAGGAAGTAGGAGTAGGTCTTTTCTTTCTGCAGGAAGTCAAGGCGCGTCATTTCTCTCTACAGGAAGTGGAGGCGGGTCATTTCTCTCTACAGGAAGTGGAGGCGGGTCATTTCTCTCTACAAGAAGTGAGGGCAGGTCTTTTTGCTCTACAGGAAGTGAGGGCAGGTCTTTTCTCTCTACAGGAAGTGAGGAGGGTCTTTTCTCTCTACAGGAAGTGAGGAGGGTCTTTTCTCTCTACATGGCGTTGGGAGGGTCTTCTCTCTCTACAGGAAGTGAGGAGGGTATTTTCTCTCTACATGGCGTTGGGAGGGTCTTCTCTCTCTACAGGAAGTGAGGAGGGTATTTTCTCTCTACAGGAAGTTGGGAGGGTCTTCTTTCTCTACAGGAAGTGGGGAGGGTCTTTTTTTCTCTTATAGGAAGTAGGGGTGAGACTTTGTCTATACAGAAAGTGAAGAAGTGTTTGTCTCTTTAAATGAAGTTGGGGGGGGGATCTTTTCTCTTTATAGGAAGTGAGGTAAGGTCTTTGTTTCCTTACAAGAAATGAGTATGGATCCTACTCTCTCTACAGGAAGTGAGGACAGGTCTTTGCCTGTCTTTAGGAAATGAGGGCAGGTTTTTGTTTCTCTACAGGAAGTGGAGCTGAGTCTTTTCTCTTTGCTCCTACTCTCTTGTCACACAGCTCACTTCTCCGTTAAATTTGTTAGCCATCAACCAGGATAGGCAAGCCATTGGGCAAAGGCGGAAGCAACGAATGGGGATGGTGGTTCCAGGACCAATAGTGCTGGCAGAATACTAATAAAGGAAAACTACTATAACAAACAAAAAAAATGTATGGGAAGTTGCAACAAATGAGAATCGGGAAAGTTTCTATCCCAATAAGACTGGTATGTACATCAAAGCAGTTTTTACTGGGGTGTCCATGCTTCGTTACGGGGGTTTGGTAAAGAAAAGGTACACTTTTATAATATTTCACTAAACTGAATGCAAATTAAAAGTTATAATTTGTACATTTAGTAAATGCGGCTGCCATTTGTGATTTATGCACAGCTCTAATCTGCAAACAGTTTTGTCATTTTCTTTTATACTCCTGTATTATATAAATTACACGGCACAGCACGGTTTGTCATTGTGATGAATTTTCCTGCATTGTTCCTCCTCTCCAATGATATATACCAAAAAAAATTACAGCCTCAAATACTATTTTTTTTTCTTTGATCTTAACTGATCACATCTCAGTCCTCTCTATTTATAAAGTTACATTTTTTGTTGCCTGAAGTCACCACTAGAGGGAGCTCACGCCATATATTTTATAATGTACAGACAGTATGCGGATATCTCATTAGCTCCCTCTAGTGGTGACAGTAGACATTCATAACTTTATTATTTTAACTCTACCTATACAGGATATTTGGAGCTTGTTTCAGCAAATTTGCTGCAAATGTTGGACATAGTCGTAAAAAAATGAAAATGGTGTTGAAAGAGGACGTTAACGTTAAAGAATATGGACATTTTTTTTAAATCCAAGTATTTTTGGCTTTCTTGTTGTTTCTTTATGCACATTGGTGACTGCCGAATTAATAAACTAAGAATCCATCAGTGAGGTTGTATCGACTGGAGAGTTTGTATCACTTTTATATGTCTTTTACTAAACGCCTGTGCTGATTTATGGCCACAGACCTCAAAGGAGAACGGGATTTTCATGTTTTATATGTAAATAAAATAAATAAATCTTTATTTTTATATAGCGCTAACATTTTCCGCAGCGCTTTCTGCCTAAAGAGATGAGAAATAGACAGATAAAAACATTTCTTCCATTAGAATGAGCTCACTGACAGATCCTCAGTTAGCTCATTCCGTAATTTAAATGACTAGAGGTTACGGAATAAAAGAAAATATGAATTCCAAATATTTACCTTAAAAACATCTATGTATATAAATAACTAGCTGTACTACCAGGCTTCGCCCGGGTTAATAACTGCTGTTAACAAAATAGAATGTATTAACAAAAATGTATTCTGCACACAAACACCACAAAACAAATAGATAGAAATGTAATTATAATGTCTGTCTCCCCCTCTGTATATATCTCTCTGTCTCTCTATCTTTGTCTGTCTGTCTCTTTCCCTGTCTTGTCTCTGACTGTCTATGTCTCTTTCTCCATCTGTCTCAATCTCTTTCCCTGTCTGTCTATCTCTGTCACTTTCCCTGTTTGTCTCTTTACCTGTCTCTTTCCCTCTCTTTCCCTGTCTCTTTCCCTCTGTCTGTCTCTTTGTCTGTCTCTTACCCTGTCTGTCTCTTTCCCTCTCTTTCCCTGTCTGCCTCTTTCCCTGTCAGCCTGTCTCTTTGTCTGTATCTGTCTCTATGTGTCTGTCTCTATGTGTCCGTCTCTTTGTGTCCGTCTCTTTGTGTCCGTCTCTTTGTGTCCGTCTCTTTGTGTCCGTCTCTTTGTGTCCGTCTCTTTGTGTCCGTCTCTTTGTGTCCGTCTCTTTGTGTCCGTCTCTTACCCTGTCTATGTCTGCCTCTTTCCCTGCCTGTGTCTGTCTCTTTCCCTGGCTGCATTGTGACACGCCAACATTTCATATAAGGGCGTGGCTGCGCATTCTTCTGAAGTTCTGGATGCACTGTGGCTCCGAGCTCCATTCGCTTTAATGGAGGCAGGTTTTTTGGCGAATAACTGTAAAGAGTGGGGTTAACATTTCCCCTCAAAACATAGCCTATGACGCTCTCGGGGTCCAGACGTGTGAGTGTGCAAAATTTTGTGGCTGCAGCTGCGACGGTGCGGATGCCAATCCCGGACATACACACACACATACACACACATTCAGCTTTATATATTAGATGTATCCACAGATATATACAGAATATCACACGGCACATATATGTCATTAATCCACTTGTATAGTCAACAGTCAGGCAGAAATTGCTGTACATCACTTTGAAGGATCTGCATGTGTTTCCTTTAAATTGCTGGGATCCTTTAATGACTCATTAACCATAATCTGCTATTTTTTTTTTTAGAGCGCTGGCCCTTTAAAGGAAGTGGTTCTGGAAGCTGAAGAGCAGGTTTTTAAAGTAGCGTACCTGTGCCTGCATGTAATGTATGCGCTACAGGCGAGACGATTATCGGCAGACGGCAGCGCCGGACTGGAGAAACCAACACCGCACCGAGATCCAAAGAGGAAGAAAACTTTATATATCCCCCAGAAGAAACACCAGAATCCCCCAAAACAGGTTTACTTTCAGAAGAGACGCTCACGTATTATTGTTCCCATGCACACAACTCGGACCGTCCCTATAGTGTATCATTTGGGACATTTTACATCTGTCCTATCACAATACATAGTGCCCCCCATACATTATTATAACATGATAGGTGTATTATGAGGTTCTGCAGCAGCTGAGGTGTGTAATGTGAGGTTCTGCAGCAGCTGAGGTGTGTATAATGAGGTTCTGTAGCAGCTGAGGTGTTTATAATGAGGTTCTGCAGCAGCTGAGGTGTGTATAATGAGGTTCTGCAGCAGCTGAGGTGTGTATAATGAGGTTCTTTAGCAGCTAAGGTGTGTATAATGACGTTCTGCAGCAGCTGAGGGGTGTATAATGAGGTTCTGTAGCAGCTGAGGTGTGTATAATGAGGTTCTGCAGCAGCTGAGGTTTGTATTATGAGGTTCTGCCGCAGCTGAGGTGTGCATAATGAGGTTCTGCAGCAGCCGAGGTGTGTATAATCATGTTCTGCAGCAGCTGAGGTGTGTATTATGATGTACTACAGCAGATGAGGTGTATAATATGAGGTTCTGTAGCAGCTGAGTTTAATATTAGGATGTTCTGCAGCAGCTGAGGTGTATTATGATGTTCTGCAGCAGCTGAGGTGTGTACAATGAGGTTGTACAGAAGCTGATGTTTGTATTATGATGTTCTGCAGCAGCTGAGGTGAATATTGTACTATCCTGCAGCAGCTCATGTGTGTATTATGAAATTTCACTGTAGCTGAGATGTGTATAATGAGGTTCTGCAACAGCTGAAGTCTGTAAAAAGAGGTTTTGCAGCAGCTTAAATGTGTATTAAAATGTTCTGCAACAGCTGAGATTTGTGGTATAACGTTCTGAAGCAGCTAAGGTGTATTATGATGTTCTGCAGCAGCTGAGGTGTGTATAATAATGTTCTGCAGCAGCTGAGGTGTGTATAATAATGTTCTGCAGCAGCTGAGGTGTGTACTATAATGTTCTGCAGCAGCTGAGGTGTGTACTATAATGTTCTGCAGCAGCTGAGGTATGTCGGGATAGAGACTGTATAATATACATTGCAGTGGATAAATCTCTCATCATATACAGAGAGAGGGAACACTACATGTCAATCATCAATTGCCACAAAATATTGAACTTCCTGCAAAAGATCTGACAGATTGTGCCAGCAGAAAGCTATAAGTGGCGCCTCACTGAAGACTCACTTATCTATTTTTAATTACCATATGTGATGCGATATCCGAATGCTGAAGCATTAGTGTAGGGGGTGTGTATTATTTTGCAAATCTCATTATTCTCACTCCTGACCAAGTCAGAAAATGGTTGGTCCATTGATGGAGAACATGAGGTATTTGGGACATCAGTTTCCACCATGAACAGCTGTGTGTTGGCGCCTACTGTCAAGATTCGACCCATCAGCCGGTACCAGAGGAAAAGACGCATCTGGTAAATTTACACTATTTGCCAAAAGTTCTGTTACTCACTTTTACCACACAAGTGCAGGAGGCTCAGGGTCTCCAGACGTCCATCCCTACTTGGAAATCGAGAAGAAGCGTGGTGGAGTCTCTCATATGTCCATATGTGTCAGCGCCAGAGGGATTCCTCTTCTTCACCTGCAGCCACAGAGTCTCAGAGTTTTGTCTCTAGTGTAAAAAGTTGTGGGAGGATTAAATCAGGCATTGTGAAAGTAGTGAGGACAGCCTACCCCGGGGAGGGACCGGCAGACTTAAGAAACCTGCCTGAGAAGGATAGCTCTGTAGCAGAAGGAAGGTTTACGGGAAGGCTTCATGTGGGGCTGCTTTAAGGATTATGTTTGGAAAATTGGCAAAGTCTCAAAACAGAGTTAAGCACAGTGCCGCAAAACAGAGGCAGCCATACTGCCGCAAAACAGAGCCTGCTGCAAAACAGAGGCAGCCATAGTGCCGCAAAACAGAGCCTGCTGCAAAACAGAGCCTACTGCAGTGCCCCAAAACAGAGGCAGCCATAGTGCCACAAAACAGAGCCTGCTGCAAAACAGAGCCTACTGCAGTGCCCCAAAACAGAGGCAGCCGCAGTGCCCCAAAACAGAGGCAACCACAGTGCCCCAAAACAGAGGCAACCACAGTGCCCCAAAACAGAGGCAGCCGCAGTGCCCCAAAACAGAGGCAACCACAGTGCCCCAAAACAGAGGCAACCACAGTGCCCCAAAACAGAGGCAACCACAGTGCCCCAAAACAGAGGCAACCACAGTGCCCCAAAACAGAGGCAACCACAGTGCCCCAAAACAGAGGCAGCCGCAGTACCCCAATGTAAGGGGTAGTCGGACCCCCGAGCCGGGAAAGAGAATCCCCCCCTGAAGACGCCACATGGTGTGGTGGCAAATGTTGATAGTGATGGTAAAATGTTACCTGTTGTGTTGGTTAATACATGGTGTTCCCATTAGGTGCTAGTGTAGAGCAGTGGTTCCCCTGGTAACAGTGGCAGGGAAGGAAGGGGCAGGGCAGCCTAGGTGGGGTTGGGCTCTGAATGCAGAGTCCAGTGTGCAGTGAGATGTGAGAGGCGAGCAAGCTCAGTCTGAGGTGACGGGGCAGAGTGTGGAAGTGGGTGCAGAGGCAGAAGAAGCGGAGACGGGAACACCCGTAGCAAGGAAAAGCAGAGTAAACCCTTGAGAAGAAGTGGAGAAGTCGGAACTAGTCTGGAGCCGGTAGTGAGTACTGGAGCCAGGGCCGGATTATAGGCGGGGCAGGCGGGGCTTCAGCCCCGGGGCCCCCACCAAAAGAGCTTCCAAGGGGGCCCCCACCACCAGGGCCATACTTGCCACCCGTCAGCAATTTTTTTTTTTCTTTTCTTCACACCCGCTCCCCCTCCGTTAAGACAGTCTAAATCAGCTGTGTTTTCGGGGGGGGCACCTACATTTATTTGTATCTGCGTCTCTAAGACGCAAAAACAAGCTGCGGGCACAGGACGCTGATTGACCTCGGAAGTACCATCGTTTGTACTTCCGGGGTCAGAGGTGTGCCTGCTCCCTGCTCTGCTGCGGCGTCCAATGCTGCGGACGTCACAGCAGGACGCCGCGGACGTCACAGCAGGACGCCGCCGTGGAGAAGACCCACGCGCGCGGCCGGCTGGCCGGCCGCGGAGGAGAGGACCCACGCGGGCGGCCGGCTGCCTGGCCGGCCGCGGAGGAGAGGACCCACGCGGGCGGCCGGCTGCCTGGCCGGCCGCGGAGGAGAGGACCCACGCGGGCGGCCGGCTGGCTGGCCGGCCGGCTGGCCGGCCGCGGAGGAGAGGACCCACGCGCGCGGCCGGCCGCGGAGGAGAGGACCCACGCGCGCGGCCGGCCGCGGAGGAGAGGACCCACGCCGCGGCCAGGAGAGGAGACTAACCGGAGCAGGAGAATGGCCACGGCACCGGAACAGCAGCAGGACGATGGCGGCCTATACCGGAGCAGCAGGAGGATGGCATCAGAGCAGGTAGGGACAGAGCTGAAGAAAGATGTGTGGTGTGATGCAGAGCTGTGTGGTGTGATGCAGAGCTGTGTGGTGTGATGCAGAGCTGTGTGTGTGAAGCAGAGCTGTGTGTGTGAGTGTGTGTGTGAAAGAGAGCTGTGTGTGTGTGAAGCAGAGCTGAAGAAATATGTGTGGTGTGAAGCAGAGCTGTGTGTGTGTGTGTGTGTGTCTGTGTGTGAAGCAGAGCTGTGTGTGTGAGTGTGTGTGTGAAAGAGAGCTGTGTGTGTGTGAAGCAGAGCTGTGTGTGAAGCAGAGCTGAAGAAATGTGTGGTGTGAAGCAGAGCTGTGTGTGTGTCTGTGTGTGAAGCAGAGCTGTGTGTGTGAGTGTGAAAGAGAGCTGTGTGTGTGTGTGAAGCAGAGCTGAAGAAATGTGTGGTGTGAAGCAGAGCTGTGTGTGTGTCTGTGTGTGAAGCAGAGCTGTGTGTGTGTGTGTGAAAGAGCTGTGTGTGTGAAGCAGAGCTGTGTGTGAAGCAGAGCTGAAGAAATATGTGTGGTGTGAAGCAGAGCTGTGTGTGTGTCTGTGTGTGAAGCAGAGCTGTGTGTGAGTGTGTGTGAAAGAGAGCTGTGTGTGTGTGAAGCAGAGCTGAAGAAATGTGTGGTGTGAAGCAGAGCTGTGTGTGTGTCTGTGTGTGAAGCAGAGCTGTGTGTGTGTCTGTGTGTGAAGCAGAGCTGTGTGTGTGTGAGAGAAGCAGAGCTGAAGAAAGATGTGTGGTGTGAAGCAGAGCTGTGTGTGTGTGAGAGAAGCAGAGCTGAAGAAAGATGTGTGGTGTGAAGCAGAGCTGTGTGTGTGTGTGTGTGTGTGAAGCAGAGCTGAAGAAAGATGTGTGGTGTGAAGCAGAGCTGTGTGTGAAGCAGAGCTGTGTGTGTGAGTGTGTGTGTGAAAGAGAGCTGTGTGTGTGTGAAGCAGAGCTGTGTGTGAAGCAGAGCTGAAGAAATATGTGTGGTGTGAAGCAGAGCTGTGTGTGTGTGTGTCTGTGTGTGAAGCAGAGCTGTGTGTGTGAGTGTGTGTGTGAAAGAGAGCTGTGTGTGTGTGAAGCAGAGCTGAAGAAAGATGTGTGGTGTGAAGCAGAGCTGTGTGTGAAGCAGAGCTGAAGAAAGATGTGTGGTGTGAAGCAGAGCTGTGTGTGAAGCAGAGCTGAAGAAAGATTTGTGGTGTGAAGCAGAGCTGTGTGTGTGTGTGAAGCAGAGCTGTGTGTGTGTGTGAAGCAGAGCTGAAGAAAGATGTGTGGTGTGAAGCAGAGCTGTGTGTGTGAAGCAGAGCTGTGTGTGTGAAGCAGAGCTGTGTGTTTGAAGCAGAGCTGTGTGTGTGTATATATGAATCAGAGCAGTCTATGCGGCACCCCAGAACTATATGGGTCCCCCAGAGCGCTAAGCCACCCATCCCAGTAATGTGTACGCCACCAGAGCGGTTTGCCACTCCAGTAACGTCTATGCCCCCCCCCAGTAATGTCTATGCCCCCTGCCCCTCCTGTAATGTATTTATTGTAGGCCCCAGCCCCTCCTGTGATGTATATACATCAGTGCTGTGTCAGTGTGCATGGTGTGCAGTCATGTCTGTTATTGATGGCCATCATGCAACACAGCCATATGTCCTGGAGGAGCTGGAAACAAGCGGGAGAGGTGAGTGAGGCTGCTTGTGACTTCTCCATATTAACACCTGTAATGCGTCTGTGTCTGCATGTATGTCAGTGTATATGACTGTGCATATATTTGTCTGTTTAAATGTATTTTTGTGAATTTGTCTTCAAATATGTATATGTACGTATGCCTGTATGTGTATGTGCGTGTCTGTGTGTGGATGGGGCCCACTGAGACTCAACCGGGGACCACAAAAACCTGGAGCCGTCCCTGGCTGCCTTAACATTGGGATCAATTAAAAATATGTGAGTAAAGGCCGCTTTACACGCTGCGATATCGGTCCCGATATCGCTAGCGTGCGTACCCGCCCCCATCTGTTGCGCGACACGGGCAAATCGCTGCCCGTGCCGCACAACATCGCCCAGAGCCGTCACACATACTTACCTGTCCGGCGACGTCGCTGTGACCGGCGAACCGCCTCCTTTCTAAGGGGGCGGTCCATGCGGCGTCACAGCGACGCCACTGAAGCGTCACTTAACCGCCGCCCAATAGCAGCGGAGGGGTGGAGATGAGCGGGATGTAACATCCCGCCCACCTCCTTCCTTCTGCATAGCGGCCGGGAGGCAGGTAAGGGGAGCTTCCTCGTTCCTGCGGTGTCACACGGAGCGATGTGCGCTGCCACAGGAACGAGGAACAACTTCGTTACTACTGCAGCAACGATATTAGAGAATGGACCCCCATGTCGCCGATTAGCGATTTTGCACGTTATTGCAACGATGCAAAATCGCTTATCGGTGTCACACGAAACGGCATCGCTAATGCGGCCGAATGTGCGTCACGAATTCCGTGACCCCAACGACTCCGCATTAGCGATGTCGCAGCGTGTAAAGCCCCCTTTACTCTACTTTCTTTGTATAAGTGACGACTGTGAGTGATCCTGGACTGTGTCTGTATTGTACTGTGTGTATAAGTGACGGCTGTGAGTGATCCTGGACTGTATCTGTATTGTACTGTGTGTATAAGTGACGGCTGTGAGTTATCCTGGACTGTATCTGTATTGTAGTCCTGTAAATCTGAATATGGCAGATCAGGGTAAAGGTCCAGTCACACTAAGCAACTTACCAGCGATCCCAACAACGATGGGGATCGCTGGTAAGTTGCTAGGAGGTTGCTGGTGAGATGTCACACTGCGACGCTCCAGTGATCCCACCAGCAACCTGACCTGGCAGGGATCGCTGGAGCGTCGCTACACAAGTTGCTGGTGAGCTCACCAGCAACCAGTGACAAGCCCCCAGCGCCGCGTGGAAGATGCTGCGCTTGGTAACTAAGGTAAATATCGGGTAACCAACCCGATATTTACCTTGGTTACCAGCGCACGCAGCTACACGTGCAGAGAGCAGGAAGCAGCGCACACTGAGCGCTGGCTCCCTGCTCTCCTAGTTACAGCACACATCGGGTTAATTAACCCGATGTGTGCTGCAGCTACATGTGCACAGAGCAGGGAGCAGCGCACAATGCTTAGCGCTGGCTCCTTGCTCTCCTAGTTACAGCACACATCGGGTTAATTAACCCGATGTGTGCTGCAGCTACATGTGCACAGAGCAGGGAGCAGCGCACAATGCTTAGCGCTGGCTCCTTGCTCTCCTAGTTACAGCACACATCTGGTTAATTAACCCGATGTGTGCTGCAGCTACATGTGCACAGAGCAGGAGCCGGCACTGACAGTGAGAGCGGCGGAGGCTGGTAACAAAGGTAAATATTGGGTAACCAAGGACAGGGCTTCTTGGTTACCCGATGTTTACATTGGTTACCAGCCTCCGCAGAAGCCGGCTCCTGCTGCCTGCACATTTAGTTGTTGCTCTGTCGCTGTCACACACAGCGATCTGTGCTTCACAGCAGGAGAGCAACAACTAAAAAATGGCCCAGGACATTCAGCAACAACCAACGACCTCACAGCAGGGGCCAGGTTGTTGCTGGATGTCACACACAGCAACATCGCTAGCAACGTCACAAAAGTTGTTCGTTACCAGCGATGTTGCTAGCGATGTTGCTTAGTGTGACGGGGCCTTAAGATACATGTTTATTGGATTTATATCTAAATGCTACAGTTCGTGCTCTACTGTTATGGCTAAAAATGTTAACGTTTATGGGGCCCCCACCAGATTTTCTGCCCAGGGGCCCCCACCAACCTTAATCCGGCCCTGACTGGAGCCGTCCCATAGTCTAAACAAACCCCTAGGATAGGGCTGGACTAAACCCGGGATTGGAGTGCAGCTACCAGGGGGATAACACTTGGCCCCTGCAGGCAAAGGAAAGTTACCGGGGAAAAAGGGAACCGTTTTGTAAGGAAAGAACCTTTAATGTGGAACGTACTGAAGTAAACCTGCTGCAAACAAAGAATGGAAGCGCTATACAATAAATTGGTGTTTAGTTTACCTGCTATCTGTAACTGCCTCTTTCCTATATGTGAAAAGGGAGCTGGAGAGCACAGAAAGAATGCTGACATGTATGTGCCCCTGCCATCCACACTCTGCCCCAACAACACACCTGTTTTGCAAGTAACGGCCGGGCCGGGGTTCAGCCTGCGGCCCACAAGGCGACGGGACCCGACTACACCCCCTGAGGCGCCCCCTGCCCCCGTTACATTTTGGCGTAGTCGGCAGGATCAAGCCCGCAGAAGAGAAACCCCAAACAGAGACCAAGTGGTGCCTGATGTACTGAACAGGCCACAAGATGGCGGCAAGATGGCGGCCGTCCTCATGGATTTAGTGAAGGCGCGAAAAGTGGGCGCCAAACGAAAAGCGCTGGGCTGGCCTGTAAGGAAGAAGCCCGGAGTGCACCGCCCAAAGAGGGGAGGTGCTTGCCCCGAGATACTGCAGAGGTCTAGAGACGTGGGCGGCGCCGCAAGAAAGAAGAGGCGTCGCAAACGCTGTGCCGACCTGGTGGGTGAGGCCGGGGGCGGAGTATGGGCAGAAGCGGGAAAAGAAGAACCGCCTCCACCTTCCCCGGCGCGATTGCAACCCCGGCAGTGGAAGAAGAAGCAAACTCCAATCCCTGGACCAAGCAGAATGGAGAACAGAGCGTGGCGCGTAGAGTTGAGCGCGGTTCGCGGTTCGAGGTTCTCCAGTTCTAAGCTCGAGTGATTTTGGGGGCTGTTCGAGATCGAACTAGAACTCGAGCTTTTTGTAAAAGCTCGATAGTTCTAGATACGTTCGAGAACGGTTCTAGCAGCAAATAGCTACAGTGTGCAGGAGCCATCGCTGGCAGCCTGCCAGAAGCTGGTAACCAAGATAAACATCGGGTATCCAACCAAAGCGCTTTGGTTAGTAACCCGATGTTTATCCTAGTTACGTGCAGGAAGCCCACACTTCCCCGCTCAGCTCACTCCGCCCCCTCCTGCCCGCGGCATGTACACATACATACACACACACACACACACACACGCACACGCACACACACACACACACACACAGTCCCGCTCGGCTTACCTGCGGTGATGAAGTCCCGCCATCCCGACCTCAGCGCTGTCACTGTCCTCCATGGCCGCCGCTTGTCACATCACCTTCTCTCGCTTCCGACCCGAGACTGACTAGCGGTGACGTCACGGGCCTCTTGCGATACTTGGTGTGAAGGCGCCGGTCATTGAACTCAGTGACAGGGGCTGTCAGTGTGCTGGAGATCAGTGCAGGTAATGTACCTCGCTGACAGCAGCACTTGTCATGCCCTGCAGTGACCTGGGCTGACCCATTGATGTTAGCTCAGGTCACTGCACTGCTCTCCCAGCCAATGGGGAACATCCTGCTCTTCATTGACTGGGACAGTGTGGATCGTCATGGCAACCCCTTGGATTACACCAGACCTGGATTTGTTTTTCATTCTAATAAATTGGTTAAAGAGGGAATGTTTTGGGGAGTGTTTTTTCAAATAAAAATGTGGTTGTCGTCTATTTTTTATTTCTTACTGACTGGGTTGGTGATGTCGGGTATCTGATAGACGCCTGACCTCACCAACCCCAGGGCTTGATGCCAGGTGACATTACACATCTGGTATTAACCCCATATATTACCCCGTTTTCCACCGCACCAGGGCGCGGGATGAGCTGGGGCGAAGCACCAGGATTGGCGCATCTAATGGATGCGCCACTTATGGGGCGGCTGCGGCCTGCTATTTTTAGGCTGGGGAGAGTCCAATAACCATGGACCTCCCTAGTCTGAGAATATCAGGCCCCAGCTGTCTGCTTTACCTTGGCTGGTGATCCAATTTTGGGGGACCCCTACGTGGTTTTTTTTTTAAATTATTTATTTAATTTAAAATAACAGCGTGGGGTGCCCTCAGTTTTGGATTACCAGCCAAGGTGAGGTTGCCAGCTGTGGTCTGCAGGCTGCAGCCGTCTGCTTTACCCTAGCTGGCTGCAAAACTAAGGGGAACCCTACGTCATTTTTTTTTTTCATTTTTTTGGCTAAATACAAAGCTAAGCACCCCTTAGTGCCACATGAAAGGCACCAAAGGGTGCTCCACTTTTTCTCCACCTTTTCTCCACCTTTTCTCCACCTTTTCTCCACTTTTTCTCCACTTTTTCTCCACTTTTTCTCCACTTTTTCTCCACTTTTTCTCCACTTTTTCTCCACTTTTTCTCCACTTTTTCTCCACTTATTCTCCACTTATTCTCCACTTTTTCTCAGTTCTTTTTCTATGGTCGGTCTACCCATTAGCTCTGCCATGCATACTGTAGCTCTACACCTACTGCACATGTTACTTTATGATTGACATCTCTTTCGTACCAGAGCTGTCTAAGCCTACTCTGACCCCATATTTGTCATTACTATATTGTCCTTGTACTGTATTATGACATTTGTATCATGTGTTTCATTTCTTGCTGTGTTGCAATTTTTTTGCTGCATCCCAATTGTACCTCTACATTGTTCGAGTTTATGTTATTGTTCTCTCACTCTTATGTGATACTGATTATTGTCATTTTTCATGATTACATGCAGATAAGTCCAATCTGACGAAGGCTCAGGCCGAAACGTCATTTGTAACTTGTTTTGGACAAAAACATATATGCTTATGAAATTTTTTTTTTTCTTAATACGGACCAATAAAGAGTGATTTTGCATTACTATCCGTTGTGACTTACTGACTTAGTCTGGGAGATTTAGAGTGCCGAGGTTACTCACTAATTTTATCTATTATTACCTCTGAGCACCTATATACCAGTGAGCAGAGCTTCCTCTACAGTAGTTCTCCTGATTAGGCATGCCCTTACCTCATGAGCAGGGCATTGCAGCTTTGGTAGCAACCATTACGACATGGACTCTGCTGCTGTGGACCCGAGAAGAGTGAGTGCAGATTCATTGCACCCACACTCCTCACATGAAGGGTCCGCACTCCTAGAAAATGGGGGATACGTTCCCTGAGTGTCTCCCCCCCATATTCTAGACCAGACCTGGGCAAGGGGCGGCCCGCGGGCCACATCCGGCCCGCCTGCTCTCTGTGACCGGCCCGCCCGTCTTCAGCCTGTGCAGTGGAGCCGGGCTGCAGTGTGCCGAGCAGGGAGAGGGAGAGAGCCTGTGCAGGTCCGCACAGTCAGTGCAGGCAGCAGAACGCAGGAGTCTTTCCTCTGTTCCCTGCCGGCACTAATTGTCAGTGACACACGCGCGCGCTCTGACGTTGTCAGTACTGCGCTGCGTGTGTCATTTCAAAAGTTCCCGCCCGCCCTGCAGGAGAAGGAGCAGCACAGCAGACGGAATAATTCATCTTGCAGGACCTGCGATGATGTCACGCCCATGTGACTGTGTGGGAGGAGACACAGGATGCCGGGCAGAAAGCAAGACATGCTGAATGCTGAAGGAGATGTGAAAAAAAAATTGTTTAAAAGAACAGAGAGTCCTCAGTGGTTGATACCTTTTAATGGCTAACTGAAAAGATGGTAATAATTGCAAGCTTTCGAGACTACTCAGGTCTCTTCATCAGGCATGGTATAACACAAAATCTGAAGAGTCACATATTTATACACAACAGGACTTAGAATAGTGCAGTAAAAAAAAAAAAAAAAAAAAAAAAAAAAAAAAGAACAAGTTATATGAAACAGAACTATCTCTATGGCAGGGGGACAAGCTGTTCTAGCCATAAAAGTTTTATTGTCCTTTGATAAGGGTCTGGTCCAGGGCTGTGACATGCTCGGATGGTCAACTTGTTCTTTTTTTTTTTTTTTTTTTTTTTTTTTTACTGCACTGCAATTATTACCATCTTTTCAGTTAGCCATTAAAAGGTATCAACCACTGACGACTCTCTGTTCTTTTAAACAATTTTTTTATCTCTACTGGCTAACACGGTACAAAGATATATTTTACTTGTATCAAGAAGGAGATGTGGACACATGATGACTGGTAATGAGAAAAGAGGGGACATGAGGGGGAGGGGGGCTGCAGCGTGAGTGCATATGTGGAAAGATGGAGTTGCAGGGTGAGTGCATATGAGGGCTGCAGACTGACAGAAGGATGTGAAGGGGTGCAGAGTGTTTGAGAGGGGTAAGTTGGGGTACAGGCAGGGTGAGATATGTGGGCATGGTGTGTGACATATGGGGGTGTAGTGTGTGTGATATGGGGGTGCAGGCTAGTGGGGTAGTATATGGGGGTATAGTGATGTAGTATATTACAGGTGTGCTATATGGAGGTGTAGTATATTACAGGTATGCTATATGGAGGTGTAGTATATTACAGGTGTGGTATATGGAGGTGTAGTATATTACAGGTGTGCTATATGGAGGTGTAGTATATTACAGGTGTGCTATATGGAGGTGTAGTATATTACAGGTGTACTATATGGAGGTGTAGTATATTACAGGTGTGGTATATGGAGGTGTAGTATATTACAGGTGTACTATATGGAGGTGTAGTATATTACAGGTATGCTATATGGAGGTGTAGTATACTACAGGTGTACTATATGGAGGTGTAGTATATTACAGGTGTGCTATATGGAGGTGTAGTATATTACAGGTGTGCTATATGGAGGTGTAGTATATTACAGGTGTACTATATGGAGGTGTAGTATATTACAGGTATGCTATATGGAGGTGTAGTATACTACAGGTGTACTATATGGAGGTGTAGTATATTACAGGTATGCTATATGGAGGTGTAGTATATTACAGGTGTGCTATATGGAGGTGTAGTATATTACAGGTGTACTATATGGAGGTGTAGTATATTACAGGTGTACTATATGGAGGCATAGTATATTACAGGTGTGCTACATGGAGGTGTATATTACAGGTGTGCTATATGGAGGTGTAGTATATTACAGGTGTGCTATATAGGGGTGTAGTGATGTAGTATATTACAGGTGTGCTATATGGAGGTGTAGTATATTACAGGTGTGCTATATAGTGGTGTAGTGATGTAGTATATAGGGGTGTAGTGATGTAGTATATTACAGGTGTGCTATATGGAGGTATAGTATGTTACAGGTGTAGTATATGGGGTGTAGTGATGTAGTATATTACAGGTGTACTATATGGAGGTGTAGTATATTACAGGTGTATATAGGGGTGTAGTGATGTAGTATATTACAGGTGTGTATATAGGGGTGTAGTGATGTAGTATATTACAGGTGTGCTATATGGAGGTATAGTATATTACAGGTGTAGTATATGGGGTGTAGTGATGTAGTATATTACAGGTGTACTATATGGAGGTGTAGTATATTACAGGTGTATATAGGGGTGTAGTGATGTAGTATATTACAGGTGTAGTATATGGGGTGTAGTGATGTAGTATATTACAGGTGTGTATATAGGGGTGTAGTGATGTAGTATATTACAGGTGTGCTATATGGAGGTATAGTATATTACAGGTGTAGTATATGGGGTGTAGTGATGTAGTATATTACAGGTGTATATAGGGGTGTAGTGATGTAGTATATTACAGGTGTATATAGGGGTGTAGTGATGTAGTATATTACAGGTGTGCTATATGGAGGTATAGTATATTACAGGTGTAGTATATGGGGTGTAGTGATGTAGTATATTACAGGTGTATATAGGGGTGTAGTGATGTAGTATATTACAGGTGTATATAGGGGTGTAGTGATGTAGTATATTACAGGTGTGCTATATGGAGGTGTACTATATTACAGGTGTAGTATATGGAGTGTAGTGATGTAGTATATTACAGGTGTATATAGGGGTGTAGTGATGTAGTATATTACAGGTGTATATAGGGGTGTAGTGATGTAGTATATTACAGGTGTAGTATATTACAGGTGTATATAGGGGTGTAGTGATGTAGTATATTACAGGTGTAGTATATGGGGTGTAGTGATGTAGTATATTACAGGTGTGTATATAGGGGTGTAGTGATGTAGTATATTACAGGTGTGCTATATGGAGGTATAGTATATTACAGGTGTAGTATATGGGGTGTAGTGATGTAGTATATTACAGGTGTGCTATATGGAGGTATAGTATATTACAGGTGTAGTATATGGGGTGTAGTGATGTAGTATATTACAGGTGTATATAGGGGTGTAGTGATGTAGTATATTACAGGTGTATATAGGGGTGTAGTGATGTAGTATATTACAGGTGTGCTATATGGAGGTGTACTATATTACAGGTGTAGTATATGGAGTGTAGTGATGTAGTATATTACAGGTGTATATAGGGGTGTAGTGATGTAGTATATTACAGGTGTATATAGGGGTGTAGTGATGTAGTATATTACAGGTGTGCTATATGGAGGTGTAGTATATTACAGGTGTAGTATATGGAGTGTAGTGATGTAGTATATTACAGGTGTATATAGGGGTGTAGTGATGTAGTATATTACAGGTGTGCTATATGGAGGTGTAGTATATTACAGGTGTAGTATATGGGGTGTAGTGATGTAGTATATTACAGGTGTATATAGGGGTGTAGTGATGTAGTATATTACAGGTGTGCTATATGGAGGTGTACTATATTACAGGTGTAGTATATGGAGTGTAGTGATGTAGTATATTACAGGTGTATTATATATAGGGGTGTAGTGATGTAGTATATTACAGGTGTGCTATATGGAGGTGTACTATATTACAGGTGTAGTATATAGGGGTGTAATGATGTAGTATATCGGAGGTGTATTATATAGTGGTGTAGTATAATACAGGTGTATATGGGGGTATAGTATATTACAGGTATATGGAGGGAGTGTAGTATAATACAGGTGTATATGGGGGTATAGTATATTACAGGTATATGGAGGGAGTGTAGTATAATACAGGTGTAGTATATAGGGGTGTAGTGGTGTAGTTTATTACAGGTGTAGTATATGGAGGGGGTGTAGTGATGTAGTATATTGGGTAGAACTGAGGTAATTATATTAGTCCGGCCCTCTAAACCAATCCCAATTTCTCATGCGGCCCCATGGGAAAATTAATTGCCCACCCCTGTTCTAGACGGTCCAGAGTCGTCGTGGGACCCCTTTATTTTTTTTCTTACAATAAATTGGTGAAAGAGTAAATGTTTTGGGGACTGTTTTTTCAAATAAATTTCTTTTGTCGATTTTTTTTTTTTGTTAGTACTGACAGTTTATGATGTTGGGTATCTAATAGACGCCATGACATCACAAACTGCTGGGCTTGATCTCAGGTTACTTTACAGCTAGTATCAACCCGATTTATTACCCCGTTTGCCACTGCACCAGGGCACGGGATGAGCTGGGGTGAAGCGCCAGGATTGGCGCATCTAGTGGATGCGCCACGTCTGAGGTGCCTGCGGCCTGCTATTTTTAGGCTGTGAAGGCCCAATAACTATGGACCTTCCCACCCTGAGAATACCAGACCACAGCTGTCCGCTTTACCTTGGCTGGTGATCCAATTTGGGGGCGACCCTACTTTTATTGTGTAATTATTAATATTTATAAAATAATTATAAAAAAGAGCCTGAGGAGACCTCCACATTGGATCCCCAACCACAGTAAAGCTGCCAGCTGTGGTTTTCAGGCTACAGCCGTCTGCTTTACCCTAGCTGGCTATCAAAAATGGGGGGACCCAACGTCATTTTTTTTTTTAACTATTTTTTAAATAGAAAAAATTAATGGGCTTCCCTGTATTTTGATTGCCAACCAAGGTAACGGCAGGCAGATGGGGGTGGCAACCCATAGCTGTCTGCTTTATCTGCGCTGAGAATCAAAAATACCGTGCTACGTCATTTTTGTAAAGATTTATTTTTACAGCACTGTGATGTCCAGCAATCAAAATACAGGGAAGCCCATTTTATTTTTAGTTATTTAAATAAATAATTAAAAAAAATATATATGGGCTCCCGCTGCATTTTTTGTATTGCTAGCTAAGGGTAATCCAAGCAGCTACTGGCTGCTAACCCCCACTGCTTGGTGTTACCTTCACTGGCAATGGAAAATCCAGGGAAGCGTTTTTGTTTTTTTTGCCAAAAAACTACAAAAAAGGACGTGAGCTTTGCCATATTTTTGTATGCTAGCCAGGTATAGCAGGCAGGTGCTGGAAGAGTTGGATACAGCGCCAGAAGATGGCGCTTCTATGAAAATGCCATTTTCTGAGGCGGCTGCAGACTGCAATTCGCAGCAGTGGGGCCCAGAAAGCTCAGGCCAACCTGTGCTGCGGATTCCAATCCCCAGCTGCCTAGTTGTACCTGGCTGGACACAAAAATGGGGCGAAGCCTACGTCATTTGTTTTCTAATTATTTCATGAAATTCATGAAATAATAAAAAAAGGGCTTCCCTTTATTTTTGGTTCCCAGCCGGGTACAAATAGGCAACTGGGGGTTGGGGGCAGCCGTACCTGCCTGCTATACCTGGCTAGCATACAAAAATATGGCGAAGCCCACATAATTTTTTCAGGGGGCAAAAAACTTCTGCATACAGTCCTGGATGGAGTATGCTGAGCCTTGTAGTTCTGCAGCTGCTGTCTGTCTGTATGGAGAAGAGCAGACAGCAGCTGCAGAACTACAAGGCTCAGCATACTCCATCCAGGACTGTATGCAGAATTTTTTTGCCCACCAAAAAAATGACGTGGGCTTCGCCATATTTTTGTATGCTAGCCAGGTACAGCAGGCAGCCACGGGCTGCCTCCAACCCCCAGTTGCCTATTTGTACCCGGCTGGGAACCAAAAATATAGGGAAGCCCGTTTTTTTTTAATTATTTCACTTATTTCATGAAATAATTAAAAAACAAATGACGTGGGCTTCGCCCCATTTTTGTGTCCAGCCGGGTACAACTAGGCAGCTGGGGATTGGAATCCGCAGCACAGGTTAGCCCGAGGTTTCTGGGCGCCTCTGCTGCGGATTTCAGTCCGCAGCCGTCCCAGAAAATGGCGCTCTCATAGAAGCGCCATCATCTGGCGCTGTATCCAACTCTTCCAACAGCCCTGGAGCTGGGTGGCTTGTTGGGTAATCATGAGTTAATACTGGCTTTGTTTTACTAGCCAGTATTAAGCCAGAGATTCTTAATGTCAGGCACGTTTGACCCGGCCATTAAGAATCTCCAATAAAGGGTTAAAAAAAACACCACACAGAGAAAAAATACTTTAATAGAAATAAATACACAGACACATTAGAGACTCCATCTTTATTACCCCCTGTCAGCCCTCCACGATCCTGCTTTTCTGTCTTCTTTCTTTCTAGTGTAGTAGTAGTGACGATTGTAGTGAGGATGAGGTGCACCAGCCCATCACTTGGGGCTGGGGAACCTCATCCTCACTACAGTCCTCACTACAATCGGGAAGCAGCGTGCAGCCTTCACTCCGTGAGTGATCAGTGCTGGCTGTCAGCGGTAACAGCGGTAACGCTGACAGACGCGTTACCATAGCAATGGTGCTCTCGGAGCCGCGGTTAGCGGTGACGTCACCGCTAACTGCGTTGCTATGGCAACGGTGATCTCCGTTAATGACCGGCTGTGTCAGCCGGTCCCTAACGGAACGGGGAGTCGACCGTGTGCTAGAGCATGTCGCCGGTACACGGCGATACACATATGTGCACCGTGTACCGGAGAGATGCACTCGCAGGTCCTACATGACGCGTCATAGTCATGTGACCAGTCTGTAGCCAATGAGATAATAGCCACGTGACTGGTCACATGGCTATTTTGACGTCACGATAGGTCCTGCATCTCTGCTGGCAGTGCCGTCACCGGGAGGATTCAGCGATCATCGGATGGAATAGCGGCAGGAGACAGAGTGCAGAAGGGATCGCGAGGACCGGTAAGTGTTATAGCAATGTTTATTAACTGTTTGTGTACATTTATAATGCATTTTTATGTGTTTGTGATTGCCTCCCATTATAGCCTATTGGTTCGAGTTCGGTTCGTCGAACGTTCGACGAACCGAACTCGAACGGGACCCCCGTTCGGCGAACCGACCTCGAGCCGAACCGCGACCGGTTCGCTCATCTCTAGTGGCGCGCTCAGCATAAGCAAGCGCTCGCTGAAGCCTGTGGGCTGAAGAGTACCCCGACGGTCGCGCCAAAAGCGGCCGCCGAACCTACGGCTGGAGACAAGCCAAGAGAAGCATCGGCATTACTGGTGATACATCAGAGTATGGTGTCGCACCCGGTAGTTGTTGTCGGCAGCCCACTGCGGTCCCGTCTAGCTACCCCCGCAGGAGGCTGAAGGGCCTGAACCGGAGAAGGAAGTACCGGAGCCACCGGGTTATGAGCCGTTTCGTAGGCTACCCCGCTTACCTGGACAGTCCCTCTCCGACCCTGTGAGGGCCCAGCGGGCTGAATGGCTGCGTGCATACCACCCAGCGTGAGGGTTAATAATCTGGAAGAAAAAGATCTGTTTGTTGTCGAAAGCCGGTACTGTTGGAAGCCGGTGAGTGTTTATGGTTAAAGCAACGTTAAAAGAACTGAACCCGGGAATAGAAGAATGCAGGGACTATGCATGGACTTCTCCCGCGACTGTTAAGTAAAGAACCCTTTTGTTTCTGTTGGTCGCGGCTCATCTAAGACCGGGAGCGCTTGAGCAGAGCCTCCGGGCAGAAGATCAGCCAAGACCGGGAGCTCCCCTGGAGGGACTCCGGGCACCCTACTTGTGTGCCAATCTGGTGTGCTTTGATACGTTTGTTTTAAAATGTTTTTTTTATTGATAAGAAAGAAAAAGAATACTGCTGAAGAAACGTGTGTGTGTTTTCTATATGCGTTGTCTTGCAGGTGCGGAACCTCGCCAGGAGGCTGAGGTTAAAGAGGGGAGGAATGTAAGGGGTAGTCGGACCCCCGAGCCGGGAAAGAGAATCCCCCCCTGAAGACGCCACATGGTGTGGTGGCAAATGTTGATAGTGATGGTAAAATGTTACCTGTTGTGTTGGTTAATACATGGTGTTCCCACTAGGTGCCAGTGTAGAGCAGTGGTTCCCCTGGTAACAGTGGCAGGGAAAGAAGGGGCAGGGCAGCCTAGGTGGGGTTGGGCTCTGAATGCAGAGTCCAGTGTGCAGTGAGATGTGAGAGGCAAGCAAGCTCAGTCTGAGGTGACGGGGCAGAGTGTGGAAGTGGGTGCAGAGGCAGAAGAAGCGGAGACGGGAACACCCGTAGCAAGGAAAAGCAGAGTAAACCCTTGAGAAGAAGTGGAGAAGTCGGAACTAGTCTGGAGCCGGTAGTGAGTACTGGAGCCGTCCCATAGTCTAAACAAACCCCTAGGATAGGGCTGGACTAAACCCGGGATTGGAGTGCAGCTACCAGGGGGATAACACTTGGCCCCTGCAGGCAAAGGAAAGTTACCGGGGAAAAAGGGAACCGTTTTGTAAAGGGAACCGTTTTGTAAGGAAAGAACCTTTAATGTGGAACGTACTGAAGTAAACCTGCTGCAAACAAAGAATGGAAGCGCTATACAATAAATTGGTGTTTAGTTTACCTGCTGTCTGTAACTGCCTCTTTCCTATATGTGAAAAGGGAGCTGGAGAGCACAGAAAGAATGCTGACATGTATGTGCCCCTGCCATCCACACTCTGCCCCAACAACACACCTGTTTTGCAAGTAACGGCCGGGCCGGGGTTCAGCCTGCGGCCCACAAGGCGAGGGGACCCGACTACACCCCCTGAGGCGCCCCCTGCCCCCGTTACACCAAAACAGAGGAAGCCGCAGTGCCCCAAAACAGAGGTAGTCACAATGCCCAAAAACACAGCTAAGCAAAGTGCCCAAAAACACAGCCAACCGCAGTGTCCAAAAAAAGACCCAGCCACCGTGTCCCAAATCAGAAATAAGCACAGTGTTGGAAAAACAGACTGAACTAAAGTCCCCAAAAATTGAGTCAGCCAACGTGCCCAAAAATAAAGCCAGCCGCATAGCCTAACAGAGCCAGCCACAGTGCCCAAAAACACAGCCAGTCGCAGATCCCAAAAACAGAGCCAGCCACAGTGCCTAAAAACAGAGCCAGCCAAAATGCCCTAAAAAAAGTCAGACAAAGTGCCCAAAAACAGCCAAGCGCAGAGCCCAAAAACAGAGCCAGGTGTAGTGCACCAAAACAGAGTCAGTTGCAATGCCTGAAAACAGAGCCAGCCATAGTAACCAAAAACCGTCAGCCACAGTGCTTCAAAAGAGAGCCAGCCACAGTGCTTCAAAAGACAGCCTGCCAACGTGCCCTAAAAAAGAGCCAGCTGCAGTGCCCAAAAAACAGAGCTAAGCACAGTGCTCAAAAACAGAGCCAGCCTCAGTGTCATAAAACAGAACCATCTTTTGTGACCAAAAACAAAGCCAGTCGCAGTGTCCAAAAACAGAGCCACCTGTAGTGCCCCAAAATAGAGCTGAGTAAAGTACCCAAAAACAGCCAATTGCAAAGCCTAAAAACAGTCAGACCACAGTGCCCAAAACCAGAGATAGAACCGGTGCCCAAAAACGCAGCCAGCCATAGCGCCCAAAAACATCTAAGCAGCACAGGTCCCAAAAATAAAGCCAACCGAAGTGCCCAAAAAATAGCCAGACGCAGTGCCCAAAACAGAGATAAGCACAGTGCCCCAGAATAGAATTACCGTAATCTTCTAGGGGGGTAGACAGGAACATGCTGCTTTCTTTGTCAATCTATTACCTCTGCATTGTTACAACCACTGGGCCTCCAGATCAGGATATATGGCTTAAAAGAAAGATTATATTGGAGTGTAGAACTCTTTTTTGAACTTTTTCTTCCACCAAAATGCACAAACAAGTAAAAATATATACACTGGAAAAAAACAAAATAATATCAATATTTACAAATAGTATAATAAGAATTATTACAGTTGAGCAAAAAGATTCACGGTGTTAGTGACGCTCCAGACCAGGGCAGTCTTCCCTTCTGCGCCGGCCATCTTGGGCACCTGTTGCACTTACTGGGCCTCACGAGGCGTCATGATGTGCCCTACTGTGTGGTATCATGATGTGCTCTACTGTGTGGTATCATGATGTGCTCTACTGTGTGGTATCATGATGTGCCCTACTGTGTGGTATCATGATGTGCCCTACTGTGTGGTATCATGATGTGCCCTACTGTGTGGTATCATGATGTGCTCTACTGTGTGGTATCATGATGCGCTCTACTGTGTGGTATCATGATGCGCTCTACTGTGTGGTATCATGATGCGCCCTACTGTGTGGTATCATGATGCGCCCTACTGTGTGGTATCATGATGCGCTCTACTGTGTGGTATCATGATGCGCTCTACTGTGTGGTATCATGATGCGCCCTACTGTGTGGTATCATGATGTGCCCTACTGTGTGGTATCATGATGCGCCCTACTGTGTGGTATCATGATGCGCCCTACTGTGTGGTATCATGATGTGCTCTACTGTGTGGTATCATGATGTGCTCTACTGTGTGGTATCATGATGTGCCCTACTGTGTGGTATCATGATGTGCCCTACTGTGTGGTATCATGATGTGCCCTACTGTGTGGTATCATGATGTGCCCTACTGTGTGGTATCATGATGTGCCCTACTGTGTGGTATCATGATGCGCTCTACTGTGTGGTATCATGATGCGCTCTACTGTGTGGTATCATGATGCGCCCTACTGTGTGGTATCATGATGCGCCCTACTGTGTGGTATCATGATGCGCTCTACTGTGTGGTATCATGATGCGCCCTACTGTGTGGTATCATGATGTGCCCTACTGTGTGGTATCATGATGTGCCTTACTGTGTGGTATCATGATGCGCTCTACTGTGTGGTATCATGATGCGCCCTACTGTGTGGTATCATGATGTGCCCTTCTGTGTGGTATCATGATGTGCTCTACTGTGTGGTATCATGATGTGCCTTACTGTGTGGTATCATGATGTGCCTTACTGTGTGGTATCATGATGCGCCCTACTGTGTGGTATCATGATGCGCCTTACTGTGTGGTATCATGATGCGCCCTACTGTGTGGTATCATGATGCGCCCTACTGTGTGGTATCATGATGCGCCCTACTGTGTGGTATCATGATGCGCCCTACTGTGTGGTATCATGATGCGCCCTACTGTGTGGTATCATGATGTGCCCTACTGTGTGGTATCATGATGCGCCCTACTGTGTGGTATCATGATGTGCCCTACTGTGTGGTATCATGATGTGCCCTACTGTGTGGTATCATGATGCGCTCTACTGTGTGGTATCATGATGCGCCCTACTGTGTGGTATCATGATGTGCCCTACTGTGTGGTATCATGATGTGCCCTACTGTGTGGTATCATGATGTGCCCTACTGTGTGGTATCATGATGCGCCCTACTGTGTGGTATCATGATGTGCCCTACTGTGTGGTATCATGATGTGCCCTACTGTGTGGTATCACGACGCCGCAGGGACTGTGAAGGAGGAGTCCAGAATACGGGCCTGAGGATGCCAAAATAAAGACTGCCCTGGTCCGGAGACTATGGAGGAAAGGACCAAGGCAGCACAAAACATTTTGCTCAACACTAATAATAATAATAATAATAGATAAAAAGAATAATAATACATAAATAATATAATACATAATAATAATAAATAATAAATAAATAATAATACATAAAAACAGTCTTCACAGTCACTCTGACTTTCTTTGCTTACTCCATCAGAAGGATAACGACTTTCCGAGAAATTAAAGTTTTCCGTATATTAGACCTTGGACCCATATGTTATTTACTATTTCCTTCTCACACTCTCAGCAGAGGGACAGGCTACAGAGCGCCCCATTATATATTCCCTGCAGCTTCGCTAGAACGCCATGTGGGTATCTAGTAAGGCATAAAGTTAATGATATATATCTCTGGTGGGATAGAGCTGAATGCTAAATATTCCTATCTGTTTAAAATAACATTCACATGTGACTGTGCATTTAAACTTGCCAAATTTCAGTAATGAACAAAGCAATATTAGGTGATAATCTCTAGCCCACCAGTGATATTATGTACTAGCTGTACTACCCGGCTTCACCCGGGTTAATAACTGTTGTTAACAAAATAGAATGTATTAACATTCCCGGGATAGAATGTATAAATAGAATGTATTAACGCCCGGGATAGTAACTGTCTCTCTGTTTCTCTCCCATTCTTTGTCTGTCTCCCCCTCTCTGTATATATCTCTCTGTCTCTGACTGTCTCTGTCTCTTTCTCCGTCTGTCTCAATCTCTTTCCCTGTCTGTCTATCTATCTCTTTCCCTGTCTGTCTGTCACTTTCCCTGTCTGTCTCTTTCCCTGTCTGTCTCTTTCCCTCTCTTTCCCTGTCTGTCTCTTTCCCTGTCTGTCTCTTTCCCCTTTCCCTGTCTGTCTATCTATCTCTTTCCCTGTCTGTCTGTCACTTTCCCTGTCTGTCTCTTTCCCTGTCTGTCTCTTTCCCTCTCTTTCCCTGTCTGTCTCTTTCCCTGTCTGTCTCTTTCCCTCTTTCCCTCTGTCTCTTTCCCTGTCTCTTTGTCTGTCTCTTTACCTGTCTTTGTCTGTCTCTTACTCTGTCTCTTTCCCTTTCTTTCACTGTCTGTCTGTTTCCCTGTGTCTGTCTCTGTCTCTTTGTCTGTGTCTGTCTCTTTCCCTGTCAGTCTGTCTCTTTGTCTGTGTCTGTCTCTTTGTGTCTGTCTCTTACCCTGACTATGTCTGTTTCTTACCCTGTCTGTGTCTGCCTCTTTCCCTGTCTGTGTCTGTATCTTTCCCTGGCTGCATTGTGACATGCCAACATTCCATATAATGGCGTGGCTGCGCATTCTTCTGAAATTCTGGCTGCACTGTGGCTCCCAGCTCCATTCGCTTTAATGGAGGCAGGTTTTTTGGCGACTAACTGTAAAGCGCGGGGTTAAAATTTCCCCTCAAAACATAGCCTATGACGCTCTCGGGGTCCAGACGTGTGAGTGTGCAAAATTTTGTGGCTGTAGCTGCGACGATGCAGATGCCAATCCTGGACACACACACACACACACATACACACACACACATTCAGCTTTATATATTAGATGAACTCATAACCATACTAGATAACCCCCTTCACCACTCAAGACCATTAAGAATAATAGAAACTAACCCCTAAATAACTAAGAATTGTTGAAACCACTATAAAGCACTACTATGATATTGCCTGAAATACAATAACTAACCCCTAGACCACCACGGATAATAGTATTTGAGGAAAGACTGCAAAGAGCCTACAATAAATAGGCATTTTGATACCACTCCTTTTCCCCAAAATATTCTTGTTTACATTTTCAGAAAAAAAATGCAAAAACCTACTAATAGGAGCAATAAAATGAAAAAGTTTGGGGAATCTTTGCTAGTGGCAAGTGGGGATATCGGGGCTGGACAGTAGTGATGTGTCCGTGCCACAATCACACTGATGAAATTGTAAAACGTCTAAAATTTAGGCAAAAACATTAAATTTCAAGGAAATGTTTATAAATAGTTTTTTATGGAATTGATCTTTCATTGCAGCCACAGATGGAGCGGATATTGCACACAACCCATTACGACAGTTGGGTAAGAGCAGTGGTAGATTACATGTTAGATAAGATAAGAGAGGAGTGACAGATAGTCAGTGGGTTGGTTAGAGAGACGGGCCTTGTGAGAGAGTTGTGCAAAAGGGTTTGAGGAATAAAGACATGGCACGGTGTTAGGAGCCAGTCAAGGAACCTTGAGGTAACCTCTTAAAAGGTCCAGAGCCTACGGCTCACCCCGGCGGGCTCAGGGAAGTTATGCAACTAGACAGCCATCGGGGCCCAGTAGCGGACAAAGGTGAGAAGAAGAGGGGAGAAACGGAGACATAGGTGCCCAGCAGCTTGTGGACGAGAACCAAGATAGCGGGGATAGGTCAAGTGAGACTACGCCAAAATACAGTAATCGCAGGACCGTCAGGAGTGAGGCCATGTCTGTCATAGTGATGGAAAGAATAAACTGTTTGTTTGGTTTACTGCGTCTACGTTAGGAACCGGCTGCGGGGTGATGGACACCAGCCCAAAGCAAACTTTGTGTCGCACACCCCACCCAAAGACCTACACACACACTGACGATCTCTCTGGCGTGCGAAGCCCCCATGACCTGGTGTTCATATCATCCTTCACCTGAGAAGATCCAAAAACTGAGGAGTTTTCTTCTATGGAGAGATAAGTCTTCTACATTTTAGGCAAAAAAGTTGAAAAGAAGAAATTACTTACTGGACCACCTGTTAAAGGCACAGAAGGAGACCATAAAATTAATGGAACAGCCTTTCACCAGATGGTTCCCGAATCTTGTGAGTCCATCCAAAGAGCAATGGAGGACGTCCAGAAGATACACATGGATGCAATCTCTACTGTGTGTCAAGAGTGGAAAAGAGGTTTTCGAACTCAAGGTTCCTGAACCTTGGGAGTCCATCCAAAGAGTAATGGAGAACGTCCAGAAGATACACATGGCTGCGACCTTTACTGTGTGTCAAGAATGGAATAGAGGTTTTCCAACTCAAGGTTCTCGATCCTTGTGAGTCCATCCAAAGAGTAATGAAGGACATCCAGAAGATACACACGGTTCTGACCTCTACTGTATGTCAAGAATTGAAAGGAGGGTTTTCCAACTCAAGGTTCTCGAACCTCATGAGTCCATTCAAAGAGTAATGGAGGATGTCCAGAAGATACACATGGTTGCGACCTTTACTGTGTGTCAAGAATGGAAAGGAAATTTTCCAACTCAAGGATCCCGAACCTCATGAGTCCATTCAAAGAGTAATGGAGGATGTCCAGAAGATACACACGGTTGTGACCTCTACTGTGTGTCAAGAATGGAAAGGAGGTTTTACAACTAAAGTTCCACCTCATGAGATGAGCATCTCTCTCCATTCATTTCCACCAGAAACCGCCAGACGGCACACCTAGGGGGTCACCTCACCAGTGGAACAAAACTAATAGGCCATGTTATTCATAACCTACAAAATATTGAGTTGGTGATAACCCTTTAAATTCTAGAGATTTTGAGATGTGTGAGAAAATATATCTGAGGTTGCTTTGAACAATTTGGCTGAATGTTATTTTACTTGTTGTGGTTTGTCAGCTTTGCAGTCAAGGAAGTATCAACCTCAGTCAATCTAGTTTTCGCATCAGGTGGTCTTCTGGGTGGTCCCTATCTGACTCAGAAGATAAATGACTGTGCGTACACAACCTGATTGAGGGTTTCTTCTGAAAACCTCAATTCTTTTCATCTGACACGTCCTACTCGGAAATATTTCTAAAATTGGTACTGTAAAATGCCACCATGGTCCAGCTTGTAAAAAATAACCAAGTTAATTTCTCACTATGTCTCTCGTTATCCCTAGTTGTACCATCTGCATGGGGTCATATTGACCCCCATGATGCCAGACAAGCGTTAAACATGCGTGGGTGGCCTAGGTTTGAGAGAGAAAGCAAAAAGAGGGTCCAAACACCATGACTCACTATATTCTAACCATATTTCAAAAGATTAAGAATTGGCCGTGGATTTGTGTGGCTCGTCTGATGTCTATGGGTGGCAACACACAAATCCCCCCCCCCCCACCCCCGATTACCTGTATACACGAGCACAGATCTTGTTGAATCTAAGTTTTTTCAACACTTTGAACTTATAGGAGATGAGTGGCATTAGAAGTGTCTGGCAGAGGTTTATCCTCCAAGTCTTGGCTCGATACCTCGGATGAAGCTTATCAAGCATGCGAAGGTGAAACCAGGTGTGTGGTCATTTTTGTGGATAGCCTTGTGACTAAAAGTCTACTCTCTCCTGCAGCAGAGTATTGCCGCACAATTGTGTTTTGTAGTTGTCCACCTATTGACCATTTCCAGTATGTGGTCCTTTAACTGCCCAGCCACCTACACTATTGCTCACCGGTCCTAGCTCAAGTGCCGGGCTTTGTATTCCTATCCTATGGTTGCCGCTGTTTTCAGTAGTCCATGCCAAGATTCTCAGGCAATCTGGCAAACTTCTCTTGTATCATCATCCTTAGGCCGGAGTTCCACTTGCGTATGACTTGTGCGCGTCTCGCATCGGTTTTCCCCCGGCATGGCCGCACACTTTCCGGACACAAGCACCTCAGCTGCAAAGAAATACATGCAGCCAACCCCCTCAAGAGAGTGTGCGGCCGTGTCGAGTGATCCCGATGCGAGACTCGCACGAGTCATATGCAAGTGGAACCATACCCTAAGGCTTTTAGTGCCGGCTTTGGCAGAGGTCAGGTGCTCGTATGTTAAGTAGCATTGTTTCAGTTACATCCAGTTTGTCAGGATTTTGCTGCTACTACATTTTGTCCAGCTCCAGCCTTGTGTACGTCACCTCCTCATTTTTTCCGGACTTCGATGCACCAATCAGAGATGTTTCCAAGCACAGTCCAACCTACTAGGTGTGTCTCAGCAATCTATCAGCCTCTTTCAACTGTTCACACCTGGCTTCTGCAATCAAGGTAATGCATTTCATCAAGCAACTCTCCAGTTTACAGGCGCTTGATAACATTCCTCTGATTAATGATTGCCTTGCTGGAACATATTAGACTGCATTTACATCTGTTACATTGCTGCTATTAACCATTACCCTGCTGGAAGATAGAGAAATAAATGTAGCCTATTACATTGCTGATATTAACCATTGCCCTACTGGAAGATAACAGACTGCATTTATTTCTCTATTATATTGCTGTTATTAACAATTGTCCTGCTGGAACATACAAGTCCACCTATACTTCTCTGTTAAATCAAGGCCAGTAACCATTGTCCTACAAGATAGCAGACTGTATTTACTTCTCTGTTATATTGTGACTATTAAAGAGAGTCTATCAGCACCAAATGACTGTTCAAACCCAGTGCAGGTGCTCGGAGCACACTTGGCATGGCCAAACATTTAAGTGCACTTTCCCACCTGCTTATTTTCCCTCTATCTCAAAGTTAGAGTTGCCAAAGAAGAGGATGGAGGTGGAGATAGATGGAAAACAAGTAATGGAAAGGTGCACTTATATGTTTGGCCGCACCAAGGGTGGACTGACTGCCTGAACTTGGTTTGAACAGTCATTCTGGGCTGACAGTCACCCTTTAAGCCTTGCCCTACTGGAAGATACAGAGTGCATTTACTTCTCAGTTTTTCATCTATTTAATCATTACCTTGCCAGAAAATACTAGACTGCTTTCCTGTGATTAACTGCTTCCCTACCAGAAAATACCAGACTGCTTTCCTGAGATTAACTGCTTCCCTACCAGAAAATACCAAACTGCTTTCCTGTGATTAACTGCTTCCCTACCAGAAAATACCAAACTGCTTTCCTGTGATTAACTGCTTCCCTACCAGAAAATACTAGACTGCCTTCCTGTGATTAACTGCTTCTCTACCAGAAAATACAATTTTTTGATACTCCTACTGTTCCTATGTGTATCCACACACCTGGCTTTGCTGTATCTGTGCTACCTGTACTGTTTGTCTGTCTGCTGTCCTCATTCTCGCTGATACAGATGTCATCTGTCGGGATCCATCGCCTTCAGTCTGTGCTGGTCACTCAGAACTGTGGCTTAGACAACCCACTTCACCTTGGGAATCCATAACCAGCACACACAGTTTCACCCTTAAAATCCAAACCAAATCCCTTAAGATGTCAGGTTACAGTCATGTGCCCCCAGTATACAGATTGTTGACAATGTGAGCATAGACCAAAGTCTATGTGGCTGCAATAATGGTTCAGGTGGATACCAGCATAGGTACCCCACAAGATCGGTGACCCTCGACAATATAAAAAAACCTAGGGTCCTATATCCTCCGTGAATAGTAATGGGTAGGAAACGCCAACGATCATCATTTTTGGATAGTGTGCCAATTCCTTTAAAAAAATGGGTCACATGATTTCCAGACCGTAAAGATCAACTTTTTGTTTACCCACTAAATTGACAAAGGCGTAATAAAACAGCGCCACTCCCAGGATACAAAAGATTCCCTTCCCTACACATGTAAAACAAAGCAGATTGTCCCCGCTCATAAAATCCACGTAGCGTCTTGATCAGAAGTTTATTTAATCTTCCCACCCTTCTGTATCATGTCCAGGAGGAACAAAGAGGCAGCGGATGAATGGAGCAGTCTCCACCCATGAAGCTTCTCAGACACTCATCGCATCAGCTCCTGAGACCAAAGAAGAAAATTATGAAGGATATATATTTTTTACCTGAACCTTGAAAAATCAAAGTCTCAAGTTATTTAATTCCTTTCTTTTTCCAATATACTGATGTATACCTGACAGATGGAATCCAATTTTTTTTTGTTTTTTTAGATACATAGATGATATATCTATCGATAGTTTTCAGACCTTAATTATCCTGTTAGGGTTATGGCTTGTTCACTATCATCATTAGAAAAGGCCGGGTAATGCGAATTTCACAGTTTTATAAAACCCAGCCGCCTCTAATCTTGAGCCAAAAAACAGCAGCCATGGGTTCTTCTAAGCAGCTGCCTAGCACTCTGAAATTGAAAATGGTAAAGGCCCACAAAGCAAGAGAAGGTTATAAGATAAAAACGCTTTGCTAAGTTGCTCTTTCCTCAGTTTGCAATGTAATTAAGAAATGGCAGTTACCAGGAACAATGGAGGTCAAGATAAGATCTGGAAGAACAAGCAACATTTCTGTGAGAGCTGCTCATATGATGGCTAGAGAGGCAAATCAGAACCCCTGCATGACTGCAAAAGACCTTCAGGAAGATTAGCAGATTCTGGAGTTGTGGTAAATTGTTCTACTGTTCAGAGACAACTGCACAAATATGGCATTCATGGAAGAGTCATCAGAAGAAAATCTCTCCTGTGTCCTCACTATAAGATTCAGCATCAGAAGTCTGCAAAAGAACATCTAAACAAGCCTGATGCATTTTGGAAACAAGTTCTATGGACCAATCAGGTTAAAATAGAATTCTTTAGCCAGAATGATCAAAAGGTGTGTGGGGAGACAAAAGGCACAGAATTTCAGGAAAAGAACATCTCGCCAACCATTAAGCAAGAAGGAGAGCAATCATGCTTTGGGGTTATGTTGCAGCCAACGACCTGGGCAACATTTCACAGGTAGAGGGAAGAATAGATTCAATGAAATTCAACAAATTTTTGATGCAAACATAACACCATCCGTAAAAGAGCCGAAGTTGAGGAGAGGAGAAAAGGAGAAAAGAGGATGCCTTCTACAAATGGATAATAATCCTGAACAAGTCAAAATCCACAATAGATGACCTCAAAAGGTGCAAGCTGTAGGTTTTACAATGGCCGTCACAGTCTCCTGATCTAAGCATCATTGAAAATTTGCGGCTAGACCTCAAAAGAGCAGAGCATGCAAGACGAGCCAGGAATCTCACAGAACTGGAAGACGAGCCAGAAATCTCACAGAACTGGAAGACGAGCCAGGAATCTCACAGAACTGGACGATGAGCCAGGAATCTCACAGAACTGGAAGACTTGTCCAAGGAAGAGCAGAGCATGCAAGATGGGCCAGGAATCTCACAGAACTGGAAGACGAGCCAGGAATCTCACAGAACTAGAAGACGAGCCAGGAATCTCACAGAACTAGAAGACGAGCCAGGAATCTCACAGAACTAGAAGACGAGGCAGGAATCTCACAGAACTGGACGATGAGCGAGGAATCTCACACAACTGGAAGACGAGCCAGGAATCTCACAGAACTGGAAGACGTCTTCAAGGAAGAATGGATGAAAATCTCTTAAGCAAGAATTGATACTTGCCAAAGGTGGTGTTACTAGGTGTTAACCATGCAGGGTGCCCAAACTTTTGCATCGGCCCATTTTCCTTTTTAAAATGTAAGACATTTTAAAAATTTGCCTAAAATAAAAAGGAAATGTGTAATTTTTAATATTATGCTTTTTAGAAACCATTTCATCTTCAACTTATTTAATTGTTCACAATAACAGTCATTTTGATCAGGGGTGCCCAAACTTTTGCATGCCATGATAGATAGATAGATATCGTGAGAGGAGGGGGGTTTACTTTAACTATTAAGGATCCCACTTCCCTTTATCTTGTATTTTTAAATCTGTCCCTCGTAGACCCTTTGTCCCTTCTATTGTACGGACTCTGGCTCATTATTGGCCAAACCTTTTCTTGGAGACTTTCCCTGTGTTACAGTTCCTGACTCCTCGAGACCACAGAGGATCCCAGCAGCAGCTAATCCAGATCTTCAGGCTAGACTCGTTCTCAATGCCCTCCTGTCCACCTACTTTGCCAGTCATTATACTGTGAAAATCTATATCTTTCCCACGGAGAGGCTTCAGTTTAGTGAAGACTCCCAGTAACGAAATATGCCTTGACGCGGCTACTGGGCTGATATAGAAATGGCCATTTTTCTATGCTAAATATCTCATTTTTTTCCTAGATTTCCTTAAGCTGTAATGCAGATCTATATTCTTGCATTCAATGTTTGCATGCTTTAGCATTTCAGAGTGCAACTGTCTATCTTTGATAATTGATAATCCGGCGTCTGTCAAATCTTGACAATACTGGACTACAGAAGATATATTGTATATCTATCCCTTTTATTTTTACCTTTCCAGGATGTGTACGGACAAGGAGGGACTGAGCAAATAGTTCCAGAGGCCGCACCTTAATTAACAAATTGCCCCTGGGCAGTTTACTTAATTAGCACTGAAAGTCTCTGCGCTTGGTGGATGGGGAGCGGTTATGTGACTGGGGGCAAAAAATGAAGGAGAAGAAATAAATATATAGAGAGCAGGTGCAACCTGATACTTATTATTATTATTATTAATAATAATAAATATTAATATTGTTGTTATTATTAATAAATGAAAAAGCCACAAAAATCCCAGCAGCATTATTATTTATTATATAACAAACAAAGCCACATAAAGATCCCAGCAGCAATATTAAAATTGTGGCTTTTTTTTATATAATAAATAATAATATTATTATTATTTATTATATAAAAAAAAAAAACAAGCCACAATTTTAATATTGCTGCTGGGATCTTTATGTGGCTTGTTTTGTTTATATAATAACAACAATAATAATAATAATAATAATAATAATGCTGGGATTTTTGTGGCTTTCTCATTTAATAACAATATTAATAATATTTAATAATATTTATATATATATATATATATATATATATATATATATATATATATATATATATATATATATATATATAAAAAAATTATTATTATTAATATTAAATTGAATTAATGGTGCTCTATAAATAAATATTACATATTATTATTACTTATATGGCAGGAGTGGCTAGCACTGCAGTCTTGCAGCGCTGGGGTCCTGGGTTCAAATCCCACCAAGGACACCATCTGCAAGGAGTTTGTATGTTCTCCCCGTGTTTGCGTGGGTTTCCTCCGGGTACTCCGGTTTCCTCCCACATTCCAAAGACATACAGATAGGGACTCTAGATTGTGAGCCCCAATGGGGACAGTGTTGCCAATGTATGTAAAGTGCTATGGAATTAATAGCGCTATATAAATGAATAAAATTATTATTATTATTATTATATATATATATATATATATATATATATATATTATACATATATACATACACACACACACACACACACATATATCTATACATACAAGCCACAATTTTAATATTGCTGTCGGGATTTGCATGTGGCTTGTTTTTTATATAATAATAAATAATAATTAAATATTGCTGCTGGAATTTTTATGTGGCTTTTTAATTTATTATTAATAATGATATTAATTATAATGATAATCATCATTATAATTATTATTATTAATAATAATATTTAACTATTGCTGCAGGGATGTGTTTTTTAATAAATAATAATAATAAATAATAATAATGACACAAGCCACAACAAAAAAAATTCCCAGCAGCAATATTAAATAAAAAAAGCAAAAAAACAAGCCACATAAAAAATAAAAAATACATATTCGCTCTCATATATTTATATATATATATATATATATATTATATATTATATATACATATACATACACACACACATATATATTTTATATATATATATATATTATATATACATATACATACACACACACACACACATATATATTTTATATATATATATATATATATATATATATATAAGTAAATAAATCCTGCCATATAAGTAATAATAATATGTAATAATAAATTATTATTATTTATTTATTTATAGAGCACCATTAATTCCATGGTGCTGTACATGAGAAGGGGGTTACATACAGAATAATAATAAGAAGTCATAATAAAGACAAAGCACAAAAAAAAAAAAAAACACAACGCTTACATTTTTGGGAAAAGATGTAGGGTAAAAAAAAAATATAGAATTTTATATTTTCAGAATTGTAATCACTACTGGATTATTTTTACTGCACACTGAACACCGAAGCAACTGGTGGAGTTCGGTCCTCAGAAAATTTGATATTTTTCAGTATGTTACACGGTAAGGTGAATGGTATTCAAAATGACAACTCGTTCCGCAAAAAAAAGAAAAAAAAACCAAACCAAGTCCAACAATAAAGAAATTATAGATTGTGGAAGAAGAGAAGTTAAAAGAGTGGAAATGCAAAACTGTAAATAGGCTGGAGGTGGAAGGGGTTAATCCTGAGACCAATGTGAATCACTTCCTGCTGCTTTTATTATTCGGTTTTGCGTAGAATCTCCTGGAAATGTGTATTAAATGTAATTATCGTGATTTGTATGGTAGACAACTTATAGAAGAGGCTCCACATCAAAGCAAGAGGCCTGACAGATGAAAGCACTCGAGTGTAACATTCTGGAATTGTGAGATAGCGCCACCTAGTGTGCAATCATGGTAAGATTTATATATCCTATTTCTATCATGCTTTCCTGGAATATATAATATACTGTATTCAGGACAGTTCAAGAATAGGGAAGAAAATCTCACAATTTATAACAATACTAAATAAATAATAAAGTAACCAGTTAATAAAAAAAATCTCACATTTTTTAATAGGTTGGAACTCAGCCAATACATTTCAGAGCAAATCAATGTGCCCTCTGGTGGTTGTAAGTGGTATTACACCCAGGACTGTAGCTTGATGTGCACAGAGTTGAAACAGTCAAAAAGGACCCTTTGGTATAGCACTGAGGTGCACATTATTCATTGTTTTATATGCTTTTTTTTAACCTGAAGAAGGCTCTATGAATAGAGCCGAAACGCGTTGTTTTATTATATACACATATGTATTTTTTATTAATCTACCAAGACCGACCTCATCAAGGCTGGATATATTGGAAGCGCCACATGCTATCTATTGCATATTTTTCATCTGCAAGGTGTTCGTATGTTCTTACCATGTTTGTGTGGGTTTCCTTCCAAGACATAGCAATAAGGGATTTAGACTGTGAGCCCCAATGGGGACAGTGATGATGATGTACGTAAAGCGTTGCGGAATTAATAGCACTGTATAAGTGAATAAATATTAGATAATTATATCTCAAATTGTTTATTTTAAATCTGATACAGGGAGAATAATAACAGGACAACTCAAAACATACAAAAATATATTTTTGATACTTAAAATAAAAATCTGACTGATATAGCCACCCTTCTTAAAAGGAACCTGTTAGGTCCAATATGCACCCATAACACGAGCAGTTCTGGGTGTATATTGCTAATCCCTGCCTAACCGTCCCTGTATCTAGTAGCACAGATAAAGAGATCTTTAGAAAGAAGGGAATTTTGTTTACTCACCGTAAATTCCTTTTCTTCTAGCTCCAATTGGGAGACCCAGACAATTGGGTGTATAGCTTCTGCCTCCGGAGGCCACACAAAGTATTACACTCAAAAGTGTAACCCCTCCCCTCTGCCTATACACCCTCCCGTGCCTCACGGGCTCCTCAGTTTTGGTGCAAGAGCAGGAAGGAGGAAACTTATAAATTGGTCTAAGGTAAATTCAATCCGAAGGATGTTCGGAGAACTGAAACCAAAGAAACAATTGAACAACAAGCCCGAAGGGAACAGGGGCGGGTGCTGGGTCTCCCAATTGGAGCTAGAAGAAAAGGAATTTACAGTAAGTAAACAAAATTCCCTTCTTCTTTGTCGCTCCATTGGGAGACCCAGACAATTGGGACGTCCAAAAGCAGTCCCTGGGTGGGTAAAAGAATACCTCGATAAATAGAGCCGACACGGCCCCCTCTTACAGGTGGGCAACCGCCGCCTGAAGGACTCGCCTACCTAGACTGGCATCTGCCGAAGCATAGGTATGCACCTGATAATGTTTCATGAAAGTGTGCAGGCTAGACCAGGTAGCTGCCCGACACACCTGCTGAGCCGTCGCCCGGTGCCGCAATGCCCAGGACGCACCCACGGCTCTGGTAGAATGGGCTTTCAGCCCCGAAGGAAGCGGAAGCCCCGAAGAACGGTAAGCTTCAAGAATCGGTTCCTTGATCCACCGAGCCAAAGTTGACTTGGAAGCCTGCGAACCCTTACGCTGACCGGCGACAAGTACAAAGAGTGCATCTGAACGGCGCAGGGGCGCTGTGCGAGACACGTAGTACCGGAGTGCTCTCACTAGATCTAATGAGTGCAAATCCTTTTCACATCGGTGAATTGGATTAGGGCAAAAAGAAGGTAAGGTGATATCCTGATTGGATGAAAAGGAGATACCACCTTAGGGAGAAATTCCGGAACAGGACGCAGAACCACCTTATCCTGGTGAAAAACCAGGAAGGGGGCTTTGCATGACAGCGCTGCAAGATCCGACACTCTTCGGAGTGATGTAACTGCCACTAGAAATGCCACCTTCTGCGAAAGACGTGATAAGGAGACATCTCGCAGCGGCTCGAAAGGTGGTTTCTGAAGAGCCGTTAGCACCCTGTAAAGGTCCCAGGGCTCTAGTGGGCGCTTGTAAGGTGGGACTATGTGGTATACTCCTTGCAGGAACGTGCGGACCTGCGGGAGCCTGGCCAGGCGCCTTTGAAAAAATACTGAGAGCGCCGATACTTGTCCCTTGAGAGAGCCGAGTGACAAACCCTTGTCCATTCCAGATTGAAGGAAGGAAAGAAAAATGGGTAAGGCAAAAGGCCAGGGAGTAAACCCATTCACAGAGCACCAGGACAAGAATATCCGCCAAGTCCTGTAATAGATCTTGGCGGACGTCTGTTTCCTGGCTTGTCTCATAGTGGCAATGACATCCTGAGATAACCCTGACGAT
The DNA here is from genome assembly GCF_048569485.1 of Anomaloglossus baeobatrachus. NCBI lineage: Eukaryota > Metazoa > Chordata > Amphibia > Anura > Aromobatidae > Anomaloglossus > Anomaloglossus baeobatrachus. The sequence goes on along the minus strand of NC_134356.1, from coordinate 39,380,468 downwards.
GCTAGGAGCCAGGACTCAATGGCCACACAGTCAGGTTGAGGGCCGCAGAATTCAGATGGAAAAACGGCCCTTGTGACAGCAAGTCTGTGCGGTCTGGAAGGGCCCACGGTTGACCCACCGTGAGATGCCACAGATCCGGGTACCACGACCGCCTTGGCCAGTCTGGAGCGACGAGAATGGCGCGGCGGCAGTCGGACCTGATCTTGCGTAATACTCTGGGTAGCATCGCCAGAGGAGGAAACACATAAGGCAGTTGAAAACTGCGACCAATCCTGTACTAATGCATCCGCCGCCAGAGCTCTGTGAACTGCGGAGATGGTGGATGCTGTGGCTTCCACCCACTGCAGAATTCGCCGTACTTCCTGGAAGGCTTGACGACTGCGAGTGCCGCCCTGGTGATTGATGTAGGCGACTGCAGTGGCTTGTCCGACTGGATACGGATCTGCCTGCCCTCCAGCCACTGATGGAACGCCAATAGGGCTAGATACACTGCCCTTATCTCCAGAACATTGATCTGAAGGGAAGACTCCCTCGGAGTCCAGGTCCCCTGAGCCCTGTGGTGGAGAAACACTGCTCCCCACCCTGACAGGCTCGCGTCCGTGGTGACCACAGCCCAGGTTGGGGGCAGGAAGGATTTTCCCTGCGATAGAGAAGTGGGAAGAAGCCACCACTGAAGAGACGTCTTGGTTGCCAGGGAAAGAGCGACATTCTTGTCGAGGGAAGTCGATCTCTTGTCCCACTTGTGGAGAATGTCCCATTGGAGTGGGCGTAGATGAAATTGCGCGAAGGGCACTGCCTCCATCGCTGCCACCATCTTCCCTAGGAAGTGCATGAGGCGCCTCATGTAGGACCGCCACAACGGATGCCATGACTTTGGTGAAAACCCGTGGGGCTGTCGCCAAGCCGAAAGGCAATGCCACGAACTGAAGGTGTTCGTCCCCTATGGCGAAACGCAAGAAGCGTTGATGTTCGGGTGCGATCGGCACATGGAGATAAGCATCTTTGATGTCGATCGATGCGAGAAAGTCTCCCTGTGACATCGAAGCGATGACCGAGCGGAGAGATTCCATCCTGAACCGTCTGGTTCTCACATGTTTGTTGAGCAGTTTGAGGTCCAGAACGGGACGGAATGAACAGTCCTTCTTTGGCACCACGAACAAGTTGGAGTAAAAGCCGCGCCCCTGTTCCTGAGGGGGGACGGGAATCACAACTCCTTCTGTCTTCAGAGCGGCCACTGCCTGAAGAAGTGCGTTGGCCCGAGCAGGAGGGGGGGGGGAGGTTGTGAAGAAACGAGTTGGAAGACGAGAGATGAACTCTATCCTGTAACCGTGAGACAGAATGTCTCTCACCCATCGGTCTTGAACATGTGGCCACCAGGTGTCACAAAAGCGGGAGAGCCTGCCACCGACCGAGGATGCGGTTCGGGGATGCCAAGAGTCATGAGGAGGCCGCCTTGGAGGCAGTGCCTCCGGCAGCCTTTTGGGGGCGTGACTTAGACCGCCACGCGTAGGAGTTCCTCTGACCTTTCTCTGGCCTATTGGACGAAGAGGATTGGGACTTGGCGGAGGGGCGAAAGGACCGAAACCTCGATTGTATCTTACGTTGCTGAGGTCGCTTCGGTCTGGACTGGGGTAAGGAGGAGTCCTTTCCCTCTCATCCAATCGTTCTCCAAACAATCGGTCGCCAGAAAACGGCAAACCGGTTAGGAATCTCTTGGAAGCCGAGTCTGCCTTCCATTCGCGCAGCCACATGGCTCTGCGGACTGCCACAGAATTAGCGGATGCGACCGCTGTACGGCTAGCAGAGTCTAGGACTGCATTCATGGCGTATGAAGAAAACGCCGACGCCTGAGAAGTCAAAGACGCAACCTGTGGAGCAGAAGTACGTGTGACCGCATTAATCTCGGTTAGACAAGCAGAGATAGCTTGGAGTGCCCACACGGCTGCAAAAGCCGGGGCAAAGGACGCGCCCGTGGCTTCATAGATGGATTTCACCAGGAGCTCTATCTGCCTGTCAGTGGCATCTTTTAGCGATGAGCCATCTGCAACCGATACCACAGATCTAGCCGCCAATCTAGAGACTGGAGGATCCACCTTGGGACACTGAGCCCAACCCTTAACTACGTCAGAGGGGAAGGGGTAACGTGTGTCAGCAAGGCGCTTAGTAAAGCGCTTGTCCGGAACCGCTCTGGGTTTCTGGACAGCATCCTTGAAGTTAGAGTGGTCAAAAAACGCACTCCGTGTACGTTTGGGGAACCGAAACTGGTGTTTCTCCTGCTGAGAAGCCGACTCCTCTATAGGTGGAGGCGGGGGAGATAGATCTAACACCTGGTTGATGGACGAGATAAGATCATTTACTAAGGCGTCCCCTTCAGGTGTATCAAGGTTGAGGGCAACGTCATGGTCAGAGCCCTGAGCTGCGACCTCCGCCTCGTCCTCCAGCGAGTCCTCCAGCCGGGAACCTGAGCAGCGTGATGAAGCTGATGATTCCAAGCAGGCCCGCTTAGCTGGTCTGGGGCTGTGGTCCGTGGAGGAGTCCTCCACGTGAAACCTAGAGCCCACCCCGGGAGCGCGCTGCGGCGTGGACCGAGAGGGACCTGGAGGCGCCGATCCAACAGTGTCCTGGGTCTGTGTAAGGACCGGTCTGGACTGCAAGGCTTCTAGGAGCTTGGCAGACCATTTGTCCATAGACTTAGCCATGGATTGTGAAAGTGACTCAAAGAGCTTCTCAGCAAACACTGCAAACTCTGTCCCTGCCGCCTGGACAGTGGTAGCATGGGGGTCTACCTGAGCCGAGGGGCCCACAAGTGGTCGCGGCTCCGGCTGAGTCAGTGTAACAGGGGTCGAGCATTGCTCACAGTGAGGGTAGGTGGAACCCGCAGGCAACATATCCCCACAAGAGGTACAGGTCGCAAAGAAACCCTGTGCCTTAGCGCTCTTGCTCCTTGTGGACGACATGCTGTTGTGTCCCAGGAGAGTGATCACAGAGGGTATAAGGGAAGAGTATACAGCCCGGCCGAACAGAGATCTATATATATATATAAAGATATATAATACGTATCTATTCAGGCAACCCAGGGGGACCAGCACCGGATGACCGGTGTGGCTTACCGACCGCTAAAAAGCGGCGTGTGTGTCCTCCAGATTCCCTGCTCCAGGTCTCCCAGTGGTGAAGAGCTCTTTCCTGATGATTCTCCAGCGCAGAATGTCTGAAAAAAATGGCTGCTGGAGCTCTCAGAGGGGGAGTGGAGCGGTGGGCGGCACCAGGAAAAAGTGCGGGAATCTGGGGTCCCTATTGTGATCAAAGAGGGGGGAGGAAGCATACAGGATGCTCCGGCCCTCACTGCCGACGTCAGGACGGCTGTCCCGCCCCTACCCTGACAGACAGGTCCGGGGGCGGGAGTCTTGCCAGTAGGCCGCAACTGAAGCCGGGGACTAAATTTATGACCGCGGCCGACAAGCAGGCGCGGTCGGCGCGGAAGTCCCCCGGCTTTCACGGATCAGCAGCCGCTGTGTGTCCCAGGCAGCGTCCGGTCGGCTGTCCCGCCCCTACCCTGACAGACAGGTCCGGGGGCGAGATTTTGCAAGTAGGCCGCAACTGAAGCCGGGGACTAAATTTATGACCGCGGCCGACAAACAGGCGCGGTCGGCGCGGAAGTCCCCCGGCTTTCATGGCCTAGCAGCCCTTGCAGCGTCCGGGTGCCAGGCGCTCCATGAACCGTCCCCATGGGGACACAGAGTACCTGACAGATGCAGGGCCCGGTCCCTGATAAAGAAAATACTCCGGTCCGGCAGATTCCACACAGGGGCTGCGGAGGGAGCACGGTCCCAGTACCTGGATGACCGCTCAGGATCCCACTTCTCCCAGAGCCCCCAAGGGATGGTGAAGGAAATACGGCATGAGGCTCCGGTCGTCGTACCCGCAATGGGTACCTCAACCTTAACAGCACCGCCGACGTAGTGGGGTGAGAAGGGAGCATGCTGGGGGCCCCGTGGGAGCCCTCTTTTCTTCCAACCGATAACATCAGCAGCTGCTGCTGACTAAAATGGGAATGCATGAGTGGATGTGTGCCTCCTTCCACACAAAGCATAAAACTGAGGAGCCCGTGAGGCACGGGAGGGTGTATAGGCAGAGGGGAGGGGTTACACTTTTGAGTGTAATACTTTGTGTGGCCTCCGGAGGCAGAAGCTATACACCCAATTGTCTGGGTCTCCCAATGGAGCGACAAAGAAAAGTATTTCTAAAGATCCTTTATGATATGCTAATGAGCGCAGGGACTAGTCACAGGGGCATTATATCCCCCGACTAGTCCGCCCTCTTAGCATAGTAGCACACCCACAGGGACGTGCAAAAATGCTATTCAATGCAGCATCATCAGTGGTGATGTGCGTACCTGTGTCCGCTCTCACCGCTGATCAGACGTCCCGCAACTTCCGGTCATGCGCACTAGACCTCTCTGACGCCGGGACACGTACACCCAGCTTCATACTGCGCATGACCGTAAGTGCCGGGCATTCTAATCAGCGATGATCCCCTGTGGGCATGCTGCCATGCTAAGAGGGCTAACTAGTCGGGGGAACTAACACCCTCATGACTAGTCCCCTCATTCATTAGCTTATAACAAATGATCTTCATAAATGCTGTTTCTAAAGATCTCTTTATCTATGCTACTAGATACAGGGACAATTAGGCGGGGATTAGAAATATGGACCCAGAACTGCTCTTGGTTCTGGGTGCATATTGGACCTGACAGGTTCCGTTTCACAATAACAACCAGAAGCTCCATCCATGGAGTCTGTCAGTTTATGAATCTGTTGACCATCAACTTTTTGGACAACCCAACAGATACTTATCAGAGAGGTGACCGTTTTCCTTCACCATAACTCTCTCATTTAAGAATGGCTCACAGGTTCTCAGTAGGGTTCAGGTCTGGTGAGGAAGGGGTTGAGTCATTATTATTTCATAATAAGAGGTGGTTCACTAGTTAGCATTACTGGCCACATCAATATAATGTTGAGAAACAAGGCTTCTCTCAAATACATTCTGTTAGTAATAGTGCATATGATCGGCGCCATAGCGGTCCACTCATCCCCGGGCCCCATAATCGGAGGTCCGGTGAGGTCACGTCAACTTCCAGTTGACCTGACATCACGGGAGGCCCAGTCTCCACGAGTGATTGTGCTGTGGGCGGTGTTTCACCTCACATCACAGCCCAGCGCCACAAGTAGGAGCGATGCTGGGCTGTGATGAGCAGTGACACGCTACCCATAGTCCAGTCACTCAGAAAAAAAATGGGGCTGACTCAGTGATGTCGTCAACTGGAAGTTGGTCATCAGAGGTCAAAGAGCCCGGGCTGGGACAACTCCGTGATGTCAAGTCAACTGGAAGTTGGTCATCAGAGGTCAAAGAGCCCGGGGGGAAAGGGGACACACGATGGGGATGAGCAGACCACAATAGCGCCACTCACAGGCAGAATGACCAACATGAGGTATTTGAGATAAGCCTTGTTTCTCAATGTTCGTTGTCCAAGCTACAATGACCTAAGTAGTGAAGCACCTCTTTAAGGCCTTTACTGGCAGCCGAGTAGTGGAGATGTCGGTGCAGTGATGGAGCCCTTTCCTGCAGAGCAATCGGGGTTTTCTTGAAAGATGCAGACTTTTTCCTGCACCACTGCTTGAACAAAGTGTCTTCTAAAAACTGGCAGTCGGTTTGGGAGTTTATTTTGAATCCATCTTCAACGCAAATAGGTCAAACAAGCTCATCTTTAATAATCCCAGCCCATAGCTGGACCCATCTCTACCTTGCTAGTGTCAGAGATGAAGTAGAGGTATTATTCCTGCCCCATATCTCCATCACCTGACAAAAAAAAAAAAAAAAAATCGTATCAATACTGCATCGTTTTTTGATGCAATTTTTATGCCAGAAGATGCAGATTTGGTGCAGGAACATGGTATATAAATTTCAGCACCAAATCTGCCTCTCTTGGCAAAAAAAACGACGGTTTTCTGAAAGGAGATGCAGGTCTGAACTCCGTTCACCTGAGGAGAGGTTACCGAGTTCAATGAGGTCACCTAAGGTCAGTTTACCTGCGGTTATAGGTGGGGTACCGTGGCAACCTCCAGCTGTGACCGCAGATAAAACGGAGTGATGATGTCACTACTCACAGCTATGGCTCAGTCAGTCTCTGCCTGAAGCCACAGCGTGCAGACTTGTGCTGCGCCAGCGCACTGTGACTTCAGTATGTAGCAGAGCCGGAATCATCACGGGGCCTTGTGTGGATTACATCGGAACTGTGTGTTTGGGCTTAATAAAATCGGAAAAATTGGGTGTTTTTTTATTTTATTTCAAATAAAGGTATTTTCAGTGTTTGTATTGATTTCTTTTCACTTACAGATTAGCAATGGGGGAGTCTCAGACACCTCTCATTACTAATCTAGGGCTTAGTGGCAGCTGTGAGGTGTCATTAACACCTTATATTACCCAGATTGCCACCGCACCAGGGAAATCGAGAAGAGTCGCGTCAAGTGCTCGGCTTGTCACATTAATGGAGGAGACAATTATGGGCAGCTGTAATTTTTTTTTAGACTGGAGGGGGGCAATAACAATGGGTCTCCCCAGCTTGAGAATACTAGCCCCCAGCTGTCGGCTTTATCATGGCTGGATATCAAAATTCAGAGGTAGTTTTTTTTACAATTTTTTTTTTTTTTTTTTTTTAACAAGCTACATGGGGTCCTTCTTATTTTGATACACAGCCATGATAAGCACATGGCTGGGGGCTGCAACCTGTAGCCATATGCTTTATCTGTGCTGGGTATCACAATATGGGGGGACCCTACGTCAATTTATTTATTTTCACACCACTATAGAAATGCAGACTGCGTGTATAACTAAGCAATCAGACACGCTGTCACACAGGTTTGGGGCGCAGTCAGACTTGAACCAATCAGACGTCAGGACTGCGGACTTCTGTGGGCGGAGAAAGCAGTGAATATGTATGAGGGTAATGAGCGGCCCTGGAAGTAGTGTGACAGCTGTGCAGGAGACTAAGTACAACGCTCCTGCTTTATTCCCCATTGTCAAAAATGGAGTTAAAAGTGTGGGACAAACTGGGAGTCATTACATATGGTTTACAACATATTTACATTTTATTGTAGAGTTATCATTAGGCCAAAAAAGGAAAAAGAAAAAAAGAAAAAAACCAAAATCCCCTCTACAATATGATTCATAGGAATGACAAACCAAAAAGGCTCACGCGACATAGTACAGCTAATGGTGAACGTCCTCTTCCACCCCAAAGTCTCAGAGACAAAATCTTGGGCAACCTAAGAGGTATAGGCAATGTTAGAGTATTTCGAGAAGAAATTATTAAGAATTGGCATTAAGGGGGGGGGGGGAGAAAAAAAATAATTTCTGGATTCAATTTGAGACGATGGAATATTTGAGCCCATACATGCCCAGGAAAAGCCTCAATAAATGCCATTAAATAGCGCCTCTAGTGGTTGGTATATTTTATTCCTTCAGAGGAGAGTTGTGCTGCAGTGGAAAGCACTTAGCTAAGACATAATCTACACCTGCCCATAGCACGAAATACACGGCCTAAAAATGCAGTAACGGGAGGAGCCGCAATGTGAAGAGCGTCTCACACAAAAAAAATAAATTTAAAAAAAAAAAAAAATAGAAATTAGGGTTTTTTTTTTAGTTATCTATACCTGTAATGTTATGTTGAAAAAATCAGTTAAAAAAATATTATTATTATTATTAATAATATAAAAAATAATATAATAATAATAAAAATAATAATAATAATAATTAATAATAAGAGATTTGATAAAATTCGGACAAAAGGAAAAGTGAAGTCGTTTTTTGATTGGTTCCATTCCATCATTTTATTTTTAGTTTTTTATGCCAGACTAGATGTATTTTATGGGATTGTGGTATTTGGGAAATATTAAATCCTAATAGACAAAAACAAAAACCCATATAAAATTACAAATGAAAAATTGAGGTTTTTTGGCTTTGGTTTTAAAATATTAGTGATTCCCTACCTATACCATTGAGGTTTTTGTTATTTTATTTTGGGATACATATTCTTTTTTTTTCTTTGTTTATTCCATCTTTTTTTGGAGGATGGAGAAAGGGGCTTAATAATAGAAAAAAAAAAAAAAAGGCTAGAATTTTAGAGTTTTTTTCCTATGGGAAGTTTTTACGGCGTTCACGAAGGATTTAAAAAAAAAAAATAATAATATTATTATTAGGAGGAGATTTGATAAAATTCGGACAAAAGGAAAAGTGAAGTCGTTTTTGATTGGTTCCATTCCATCATTTTATTTTTAGTTTTTTATGCCAGACTAGATGTATTTTATGGGATTGTGGCTATTTGGGAAATATTAAATCCTAATAGACAAAAAAAAAATCCCATATAAAATTACAAATGAAAAATTGAGGTTTTTTGGCTTTGGTTTTAAAATATTAGTGATTCCCTACCTATACCATTGAGGGGTTTTTTATTTTATTTTGGGATACATATTCTTTTTTTGTTTGTTTCTTACATTTTTTGTGAAGAAGGAGAAAGGGGCTCAATAATAGAAAAAAAAAATGCAAGAATTTCAGCATTTTTTTTCTATGGGTAATTTTTATGGCGTTCACGAAGGATTAAAAGGGAAAAAATAGGGTTTTGTTTATGTGGCAATAACCAAAAATTTGTATTTTTTTTATATATTTAAATGTATGTTTAACACTGGTAGGCCCGTATAGGTTTTCATACATAGCAATGAGAGACCTCAAGCTGCATGGCAACTTAAAGGGGTTATTTCCCATGAACAAAGTTGATTTTAATCAATAGCGCATGCGTCCGAAACACGTTTTGCGGGGAGGGGGGGGTTCGGACCGATTCTCCGACGGGACCAGCAAACATAGAGAAAAACACAATGTGAAAGGGGCCTTACTTTTTAGCCCTCCCCTGCCCAAGAGATGTGGTATGACCAGACCATGTCCCTGTACGGTCAGACACGGCCATTACACAGTACACAGCAGGGACACATATATGAGATTCTCTCAGCACAGGAACATTTTATATAAACACATCCAATTGTGGAAATTATTATTCCAAGATCTATTGATTAAAGTGAAACGGTTTGTGGGAAAACCCCTTTTAATAAAGTGTCAAGGGGCATTGATGGAGATGAAAGTCCCATTGTCATACCACTATATTGGCAGGATTAGCAATCTTGGCATTCTTAGGCCAGTTTCACACATCCTTCTTTTTGCCGGTTTCGCGGATCCGGCGCGCTCCCGTGCAGTGAATACAGTACAGTGACAGCGCAACAAGTGCCAGTCACGTGCTGTCATGTGACCGGCGCATGTGACCCGGACGTTACAGCTCTGTCATTGTACTGTATTCACTGTACGGGAGCGCGCCGGATCCGCGAAACTGGCAAAAAGAAGGATGTGTGAAACTGGCCTTAGGGGAAGAAAGAGCTTAAAGGGGTTGTCCACTACTTTTTCATTGATGGCCTATCCTTAGGATAGGTCATCAATATCTGATAGGCGAGGGTGTCTGACCCCAGCCAATCAGCTGTTGTCGGTCTCGGCGGGTGGCGGCAGCAGACAGCCAGAAATGCTCAGCTCCAGCGCTGCTCAGTCTTCTG